>NC_143091.1:1212121-1515151 GCF_061535455.1 Colias philodice | reverse complement strand
ATTGTGGTCAAGCGCTTCCCTATAGTAAAAAATCTACCATTTAACTTTAATAGTATCAGCTTTCATAATGTTTCCACCAAAATAGTAACATTTATGTTTTACCCATAGGATATTGTAATATCCGGGATGTCAAAGTCTTTAAAGATCATAGACGCCAAAATTAAGTAGGTCGATAACTAAAGACTGCTGTCGATTGAAGGTGTGAATTAAAAAAGACGAGAGAATATATTCTGTACAACAGTAATGGGCTGATGACGATATTATGCGGCTGATAGTAATGTCCTAGCGAAACTGTTTCACCGGATGGCCAATTAAGGGCATATCGAATTATGTTCCTTGGCAGACGCGCTTCCTAGATTCCTAGCTTCATTTAGCACTGTATCTAAGGCAACAACGCTCTAAGTATGTTTTGATAGCGTTATTGTTACGGGAATACTTATTGGTCGAATTAATAATTTGTTTATTGTAATTTTCGACGTTCAGATTTGGTGTTTGGGTTAATCTGATGATGCGATTACTATTTCTCGTTTACTGGATACTCATTTTTATCAATGTTTATTTTAACATACTTTGACAGTACAGTGAATTTAAACGATTAAACCTATACAAGAATATATATAATTATATTATTTGATTGCGACATTAAGCGTAGACTGTCACCACTTTAAACATACTCCAGTATTTAATCTGCAATAGTACAATACGCTAGCATTAAATCACCTTTTTTGTTCAATCGTGATATTTAAACCTAAATTATACCCGATTCTTTATTACCACAAAAACCATGTGCAATTGTCGGTATGTTAAAAATAATAAACACATATAAAGCGTTGTTGCCCCATCACGTACGAGGAGAAAAAAAACAAATGTATGTCGGAGTAGTAATAATTTATCCGAGTGTCATTTAAATCGATTTAAGATCTTGTCCCATTTAAAATGTGATTAACTGGTGGTATCGCGTAGTGAATTATAAAATGTAAATACAGAGGATCGGGTGCATGGAAATTTATTTGTTTATCTGTATGTAAGTACGATATACTATGTGGTTCGCTCTTTCGTGGTGGGTTATTTAGTGATATAGTTAAATTTAATGAATGTCGGTGATATGTTGAGGTCAGATATATAATTATTGTTATTTGTGAAATGATGCATCGGATAATCATATTTTTTTTCACATTGATACACCATTATTCCAGGTTTAACTACATATACCTAACGTAAAGTTTCGTTTTGGGCACAAAAAGTATAGTAGTCGTTTTTTTGTATAAATATTGTTTACATAGAAAATAGGGTTAAGATTATTATTTATTTTGATTTTGGTCAATCGTTAATCGATTTCGAACAATAACGAAAAATGAAAATTGAAGTACCTACGATCAAGAACATTTTAAAACAATTCCTGAGAAACGCACGTAACAAATTTCAAGCTGATGGATATTTTGAAGTGGTTAATTTGCAAAAAAAATATAGTTTTAAGTATCTACTTCATCACATTGAACAGCAGCGATTAATTTTTATTATACTTAAAATAATAATTCGATGTCGGCATTAAAGCCATCGTGCAAATAAAATAAATAAGTTTAAGCCTATTAAAAGATTTAACGATCTCCGATACGACCGCAACCTTGGTGGTGGTTAGCTAGTGGTCCCAAATCAGAAAATGTAATGAAAATTCGGTTTGATATAACTAATTAAATTACCTTTTCTAGGGTAACCAACAAAATATTAAATTTGCCTTAGTATTTGAAGAATGATTGAAAGTAGAGTTAATGTTATAAAGTAATTTTTGTGCTTTTTCAATGCTAGTTAGTTAAGTTGTAGGTGGATTTATACTTTTTAAAGTGAAACTTTTATTACATCGTCTCAAACTTTTTGGTCTGTGTAGCGCATGTCGCGTGTATCGCGGCTGCCGAGTAGGTATAGGTTCGGCAGCCGACCGTCATGCGACATGCGCTACACAAAGCAGTGTTCGGAACCGTTCGAACAGTTTCACTTTTACCGTGGTTTCATAAAACCACACAACATTTTTTTTATTTGTGCCAAATAATGAGCTGAAGTACAATTTACAATTCAGTCTTCTAAATAAGTTTTCAGATAATAATGTAGAGTTAGGTTTTATTTATATAGATGTTTAATTGTTACAAATTCTATTAACCAATATAACTCAAGCACTTGAGTTTAAGTAGCGTTAAGAATGAGATCTTCATCGTCTACAATATGAAGGCTCTATGATTTTAGTCTTGCAATGGTTCACCGATTTGATTGAAACCATTACCCAACCGTAAAGCATCAAGGAGCACAAAACGCAAGAAGTAAATAAGATGCCGGGGGAGCAGTGGGCATTATACAGCGTTTTATATTCCACATAAATATTGAGCGTGCACACTGCGTCAGTGATGAATTTGAAACGCAGATCGGTCGCCTCGTGATCACCATTGACTTTCATCGGTGTTTAAAATTCATTGTTTATGGATACGTGGTGGATACGATTAACATGGGTAGGCAGGATTTGCCAGAATTTTCCTATGATTGGCTTTTGCGTGGATATGAGGATAGTTTGTTGATTCTTGTGATTGCTTGCTTGAATCATCGGTAATTAGGATCTTATTAATCGTTATCTTATTCAGTTTCATGCAAAAGTATCTGGTTCAAACGTAAGTTTAGTTTATCATGTTGAGGATAAGGTCTAATACCTCGTTTAATAATATGTAAATCTAAAAAAAGACGTGTGGCACTCGGGGACTGCCGTCTGCCACGGTAAAGCAGTAGCATGCCTTCAACCCACACCTCCGTGTCCGTCGGAGTGGGGAGCGTGAGGTTTTTCATTGCGGAATTTCTGGATTCGGTCCCGCGCTCAAGGCCCGCGATAGAAGCTATGCAATAGCTTAAAAATGTATTCGCTTCTTGTCATTGACGGTATTCTAATATGTTCTCAAAAGTTCCATAAGATCTCGCTGCATAAATTCCATGGGTTAGATTTATTCAGTAGGTTAAATGGAATAACAATGAGTTGTTTTCAAAAGTGAATTTGAGATCGTCATAATAATAGTTTGAGTTCAAGGCTTGTTTAGCAAACATCAATTGTAGAACTGTTTACATAAATACCACCCTCGTTGTTTATTCGTGATAACTAACTTTTATATGGTTTCTAGATTCCTATTTATCACTATGGAATATATCTCCTTTCGATGGCAGGATTGAGTCATTGTTTATTTTTAGGTCATAAGAAATACATCATCATGATTATGCAAATTTTTAATAATAGAAAAAACTATAGCTTGATAGTACATGACATGAAAATTTTATACATATGTAAGTAAATATCGAATTAATTACGAAGTAGTTTAAACCTAAAGGTGATGGAAAACCCAACAAATATTGACGCCAGTCTTATCTAACAAGCACATATGCCAAAACTAGGTTGTAGATAGGCTGTTTTGTTTATGTAAATAAGCTGCAATAAATACTAAACTGTTTATCAAATGATAATAAGCTAGTCTTCAAACTATATTACAAGCTGTAAACGATAATCCAAGGCAAATATGTTATACGTTTGTTACAATTTTCATTACAAGCCTCTACGGCCAGTGGTCAACAAAAACCGTGGCGAGTGCAATGAAAACGGAGTTATTGACCACATTTGCTGCGTAATGTGCTAAGTTGGTGCAAAAAGTGGTTCCTACGGCTGGATAACTCGCCTAACTTGAGCACCGTGACTCGTGAGATGCGGTGCGAAAAAAGCTTCGGATTAACTCGAGCTTTAAAGACAAATGAGAAACTGGGCAAATACTTGCTAGCTAGCAACTTATAGATAAGACAATATTGAATCAACACAAGAGATACGGTGTTAGAAACGTAAAAAGTAGGTAGATAGAACAAGGTGCAAATTTGCATTTAGCAAATTATTTGTGGCCTTATATGCTTATCTCTTTTGGGTCGGTTGAGTTATTCTAGAGCTCTTTTTAGCAACTGGAATTCAGTTTAGAGGACAATGAATTATTCCATGTTTTTATCCCACGTTCATGTTTTAGATTATAAGCTGATATTTACCGGTTTGTGGAAAGTTTTCAGAAGGTCGGCTATATTTTGCATGTCATGAATTTATGGAGTTATGCATCCGATTTTTTGTTATTAATAATGTATGGTATCACTGCTAGGTGTTATTGAATAGTAATAATAAAAAAAGCTACCGTATATCGAATGTATTGTATTCAGATTTATTATTTGAATAACTGAATTCAATGCAAAAAAATTGTAGGGATATATTTAAGGATTTTTCTCGTATATTTCTAGTATATCCTATGATTATCAGGCATGTTCGTTAAAAGTAGGTGACCTAGGCAAAACTAGAGGCGTGACCAAGGTCTACCAGTTTCTGGTACAAGTGTTAGTCTCACTTGTCACCAGAATCATGTACTGTGTCCTGTTTATTAAAGGATTATGTAAAGAAAATGTTCAACATCGTAATCAGAGTTGAACTTTGTATAATAGATAAGTTGATATTCAGTGCAGCAACGTAACTTAAAAAGGCATAGTACAATGTTTAAATTTACTTCAAAATTTGTATTCAATTAAATCTTAAAAAACTAATAAGACACACATCTGGAATAGTGTATAATTTCAGAATCATTAATTTAATAGTAATAAAAAAAAAACATAGTAAGCTATTTCTGCTATTTCAAAAAATTACTCATAATATTAACGCTTCGGTCTACTACGAATTAACAAAGATCTATGGAATTTTGGATCACATTGAAATCAAAGAGTTCTGTGGAAAAACCCAGTACTGTCTATAGAACCATACCAACAGGTTTTTTGTTTTAAAGCCATAAAATTATCTTTGGTTTCATGAACATGGCGATACAGTTTTTTATTCCCGTTCAAAAAACTATTTATAGCTCGGTACTAGAAAACAATGAATTAATGGTGAAATCTTAAATATTCAATGATTTTTAAAGAGGCATTTGATAATATTGAATGTTGGAACTGACACATTAAAAACATGTGTAGTAAATAGTATATATTGCTCGTTGAATTTGAGTTAAAATTAAATCTAGAAATAATTTATTATACTGATATATTATTGACATAAAAAGTCTGGTTCATAATTTCTATACGTATGTATTATGGTGTACCTCAAGGATGCAACATAGAACCTATTTTGTAAAGGTTCTATGCGGATTACACTTAACACACTACATGATACGCATTTAAATAATACTAACTAAACACAATTTGAGGACTTTCATGAGGTCCCTAAGGCTAAAATTGTATCATATGTCGTTGTTAACCGTCCAATGATTCTTGTGGTTTCGGCAGGGGAAGTTTGGCATGAGTAAGGTCAGGTGTTAAAAATTCATAGGTTATTACGGAACCGTTGACTATCCAGGCGTGATGCCTTGTTCCGGTCGATATTTTTATACTATGAACGTTTTAATGACTATACTAGGGGATAGCTGAGCCATGAGCAATGTGGAGCATGACAGACAAACAGATAGGGTTACACTTACTTGTGGGGTAAGTTTAATGTGGTTTTATTTTTTACATCAACTCAAAACTTGTCCAGTATTGTATATAAAGATATGTATAGTAATTTATATATTGTTTTTGCAGCAGGAAATTTTGAGTAAGTGAAAGTTTTGAATAAAACAGAAGTACCTAATATGTTATGTGTGCGAATTATGTTAAAATAGTACTAAATTGCTGCCGAAAATTTATTTACTTTATAAAAATCTAATTCTGTAGAAAATTTATTAAAAATTCATCTCATAGAAACGGATGTTAAAGAAATTCTTTTCAACTAATTTTACACACTTATCAATGACAAGTGCCTTTTAAATCATATGATTGCAATCTGCATAGATTTGGGACATTGGTGTCAAAAATTATCTATCGAAATGATTACGCGAACGGTGACGTGCAATTATTAGGATCTATTATTTTATTTGCATTTTGTAGACCAGTAACAAGGCCACGGTGGAACCATGAATGAAATTATAGCTAAAATAAATTCGACAGAATTAGGTTGCTCCAGTAACTCGTATCAGAATCATAGAAGACAGTCATAAGAGCCGTTTTACGTATCATATAGTGACGTAAGTGAACGGCGTGATTCGGCCAGGCTTTTTGGCGGGGCCCCCACCAACTATTTGTTTACAAGACTCGGCACCGCACGCCGGCACTCGACTCGGGCTTGCGCGACGCGACGCACCGACAAACAATTGTCGTTTACCGATTGATAAGTGATCTCAGTGTGCCGGTTTTTTTAACATTGGATACATCTAACTCTCGATCGATAACCAATCGTATGCGTCGAAGCATCCGACTGGTACCGATCTGCCCCACACCGAATCCAATCGTGAGTACCTCTTTTATAAAAACCTGTTGATCTAAGACAGTTCTTACGTCAGATACGATGTCTGTTTCACTTTCAAATCTTCGGTGTTTTTAATGTTTTTCAATAGATGAACGATGATTGGATAGCGCTGCATCAATATTTATTTTTACGGCGTCTTTTTTCGATATATCTCTCGGCTTCGCCTCTAAATTAAATATAAATGCGCTCGTTGTTCATATTGAAATTTAAAAAGTTTTCACAGGGGTCTTTAAAAAGTTTTTTCTAGTCCGCTGACACTCACGTGTCAAGTTGAATGGGAAGTCGTGGGTGGAAAATTGGCGATTGTTGTATTTGACGAATGAAACTTCTTTTGAACGCTCTGTACTTTTATTACATTTCTGTCCTAAGATTAATAAGATAGAGATAAATCGGTACAAAGATAAACTGTGACATGCGATTGATAAATCTTCGAATGTTTTTGTCCATAAGCACATATAAATACGAATGTTTGATGGAATTCCGAATAATTAAACACGTAAAGTGAACATTGTGAAGGTCGTCATTTTTATGTCACTTTAGCTCCATTTCGAAACAACCGGTTGGGATGTTTTTTGAGTTGTTGTAATAAAATTAACATGTCACATTAGGGATCGCATGCGCGTATCGTCCAGGTACTTTTCGTGCGTTTAATGGTAATCATGTGCTGAACGGTAGAGTCGTGTTAATTAGGAATATGTATGCTTACAATTTGATTACAAACTTGATTTATAGGCAGTGAGATTTATGTGCTGGTCGCCCTTGCTCTATATCCTAGTTTTGTTTGTTTATTACATGTAGATCATGAGCTGGATAAAGGTCTGATGTATGTTTTCTCTGCTATAAAAATATATTGAAAATACTGTACGATTAACTCGGTGTATAGCAAATTTAACATCGTATGTACGTAAATAGAATATATACCTTATATATTAATAGTATAACATATAGTTGATACGAAGGCGAATGCACTTTATCTTGCCTGTGCATATATGTACATTGCAATGCATTTTGATTGCACTGGCTTATTTCTGCGTACTGATAACGTTTATTTTAATTGAATGTTTTATATTTGTATGTCCTACTTATGTTGGTAAATGAGATTAGTTAAAGTAATTATTTTACGCGTTTGAACTTTAAGTGGGGAATAACATGATTGATAGATGGATTTCGTGTTAATTGACTTTAGATGTTTGGTTAGTTGCAATTGTTACTGCGTTTATCAATTGATACTGAAAATGTATTTATAGTGTACTTGTGTATAATTTACGATTCTACATTACAGTGTGATTTATTTGATTTAATTGAAATATTGTGAAAAGTCATCTAGAATTGCTCGATAAATGATTTGATTGAAACGCCATCGATTGCTCTTTTATAGCTGTTTATTGCTATAAATATAGGGTATGTGACTACTTTTACGCATATATAAACAATTTTCCTAACAAAAAAACCGAATAGCCAAATATGGGTATTGGGTGCTCAAGCAGCCAATAAATTCCTGCCCAAATAAATGAAAATTCCAATACAAAAACGTAGTAGTTTCCTCTAACAAATATACTAGATTGGGAAATGAGAACAGATAAAATATTTGAAATGAAAATAATCAGACATCTCGCCTTTGAATGTCTTTCAGAAGCGTTCGAACCGACCTCTAGACGTCTGACCTTTTCTCCTCTCCTAGTCCTAAGGGAACCGTTTCATAGTATACAGTTTCATAATTTAATTTCCAAGAAAAGAACTTAAGTAATTGGCAATAAATGTTTCTTAATAACACACATAATTACACGAAAAATCCAGCAATTACAAAAGGAGCACGACTCTAACAAAGTTCTGCTATAGATAGAGGGCGAATAGAGCTTCTGAAAATAAGAATTCTCTTATTCTATCAACCTATGTAAAATATTAAGCAAAAGTAATTATGCGGAGTAGTCAATTTATAGATGCTAATCATGCAGTTACCATCATAATAAGTTGACATAAATTTTGTGCAGAATATCTAGTTGTAATATTTTTATTACCTCAGTATAGTTACTCTATAACTATATTTCTTAGGATTACAAATGAAACAACACATAATACAAATTTAATATTTAATGTATAAAACTTTAAAAATGTCACGCTTTAATTCACATTTTGGTAGCACGCTTTTTGGCAATTATTTTGTGCCCTTCAGGTTACGCAGCTTAGATTGGGCGGAAATTCAATTTTTTAGTTATTATAAAAAATTTTCGTGAATGAAGACAATTTAGTGGTCTACATTATATAGAATATCTTGGTATGTATTACCAAGGATTGATATAAAAACTATACTACACTTTTATTAATTCGTCGACAATTTGTGTACAAAATTATACGTTAGCGATATTATAATCCTACCAAACATTAGAAATCAAAATGATGGTCTTTCAAACACAAAAAAAATGTTGTGTGGTTTTATGAAACCACGTAGAAGTGAAACTGTTCGAACGGTTCCGAACACTGCTTTGTGTAGCGCATGTCGCGTGACGGTCGGCTGCCGAGTAGGTATACCTACTCGGCAGCCGCGATACACGCGACATGCGCTACACAGACCAAAAAGTTTGAGACGATGTAATAAAAGTTTCACTTTAAAATACGTTAATAACTCTTATTCGAGTACGAGCAAACGTTAAATTAATAAGACTTCAAAATTAGACCTTTCCCCAGTACAAACATTTGTCAGCAAGTATTACTATACTCTTAACTGTTTTCTTACTTGTATATGATAAAGCATTTTAAACGATTCTTAACAGACAGTTAACAGTGTCGGTTAGTGATAATTTGCTTCAGCTTATCGTATATTGACCGACGTTGAAAAGTTCTAACTCAAAGTTATCTCTGCTCGGAGTTATCGCGGTTCGATAGATTTTTATGTGTAACGGTTTTTACAAGACGACTGGTGAATAGTCAAGCCTTTGTATGGTCAAAGGCAATATACATTGATGCTTACATAAACATTGATATAGAAGATTTGATGCACATTATTAATAATGTAGAGTATAAGGAAGAAAGTAGCACTTCGTACTGTTTCATTCTTGACAAAATACATATAATATCTTAAATCACACTCCAGGGAGATATCAGTGTGTCGGTTCTTAGCAAAAGTTTTGCCTTGAAAATCGGCATCATATGTTAGACCTAGGCGTTTATCAATTTGAAGCGATTCGTCACAGTAAAAACGTATATATCACGATTCTAATTGTGTTTCGGTTTATTAAAGTGTTATCTATCTAAGCCGGGTCGAGTTGCATAATTTATATTATCAACATGTGGTCATATATTAAGCTTTGTTATGAGATTTTTTTATTGGTTTTAACTTATTGTGGTATTAGTTCTGCGTTTGATACTTCTGGTTCTGAATCTGTATCTACTGAGTTTAATTATATTCATTATCTTATTTATTTGGTTACAATAACAGTTAATTAAGATAAAGTCATAAAAATGGTATGTATATGCAAAGCCTTAGCTTAAAATACATTCTCTTGTGGGCAAACTTTAAAAAATAATGGCGTTGATTTTAAATTTCAGTTCATCTGTCCACTCTAGACAGACTAGTATAATATTATCTACATCACTTAATGTGGTATAGATGAGACTGTTACTAAACCTAAAGGCTTGTCAAACACACGCACTGGACAATATTTTATTACGAAGCACCGCTGGAACACTCCGTGTGGCCTTCCACGCCGCAAGCTATCGAGTTTCATGCGACGTTATATTTATCATTAACACGATACTAGGAAAACTAGTACATAGTACAGCTGTCGTAAAGCGATTCCGAATTGCGCCTCACCTGCCCGGTGCAATACCCCTAGAAAGGACAATGAATCGGTTAGGAAAGGTTTAGTTAGCCGCAACCTGCCTCGATCCTGTTTGTTTTTGTGGTTGGGTTAACGGACTCGCCACTAGCTGGTTTTATGCTCAATAAAAGTACTAGGGATTTAATAGTTTGCAATTTATTGTACTCGAGATATATAGCTAACGGTGCTCGATTATCGATTTATTTAATGACGCCAAAATAGTGAATAGTGCTGATACGTATCGGCTCCTGTTTGACTTCAATTATTGGTATTGAAATTCAATGCGGGTTAACTTGAGTTACGTTTGAGTTCTCTCGATTAATCGATAAGGCTACATTTGGGGTTGACAAAGGATATATTACAAAATAACGTCTAATTCTGACGATTGATATTATATTCTCTGCGTCTCCTTAACTTTATTTTATAACTTAAATGATGAATCAATTTCATCAAATAGAACATCAAGTGACAAGATTACAAATGCCAAAATCTATTGAATCTACCAAGAGAACATTCATGTAAACTTTTTCTAAATTTAAAACACAACCACCAATGCACAGGATTCAATGGAAAAATACAGAGACATTGTACTTCACACTCCAGTAATATTTACCTAACTGATTCCCTTTGCACAATTTTCCGCTCAGCTGGAGACCTTTTTTACCGCCGAAAGGTGACTTTCCCGCGCAATAATAAAATGAGTATCTGCCACGTATCTGCATAGCGAGAGTAAAAGTCACTTTCGGCTCAAACAAACGAAAGTAATACACCGGACTAACTTGTATTAGTTTCGCTCTCAGCCACTTAACTGCTCTTAGTTTTTCCATAAATTATATGGTTTAATGCAATCAGTATTAACATAAGCCAGATATTTCTGTCATTATACATGGGATATTTGTGTAAGAAATACATCTTAATATATATAAATCTCGTGTCACAATGTTTGTCCTCAATGGACTCCTAAACCACTTAACCGATTATAATAAAATTCGCACACCATGTGCAGTTCGATCCAACTTGAGAGATAGGATATTTTAAACATGTAGGTACCAAGGGCGAAGCCGGGGCGGACCGCTAGTATATTATAATTCTTTTAAATTCTTGCGATTATGGAGTTAGTATCTCCAGTCTTCTAAGCTTGTATTAAAAATGTTCCTTTAGTCGTTTACTTTTCTTTTTTTTACATGTTTTTTAGCGAAATTGAATTTCCAATGTATTTGGTATTACAGCTATTTTCATAGTTCAATCAAAATCGGAACGGACAGGCCGTTTGATTTATCGCGTTCATTGAATGAAATATAGAGTGCGAAGTAAAGGAACCAGGTTATGTGATTTAGTGCATAATGAGCATGAGTTTCTTTTTTTAATAATGTTTTAGAAATAACCATTTTGTGGACAACATCATTTTATGTCTAATTTACTAACCCACACCAGATTAAAAACACAAATTCTGACGGAGTTTAACTACCTATTTTATATTTACTTTCAACTTACTTAATCACCAAAATATATTATCGAAAAAGATTGTTGACGAAGATGTAGTTTCGTTGACGTATTAGACAATAAAGTCGATGATGTAGATTGTAGGCGTACCATAAAGTTTCATAACGTTTACCAAACTGTATCGTTCTCAAATTCTACATAATCCACCTTCTAATGTTACTATGAGAGTCTGTGCTACTTTTGTATCAACTAAAAGCTTGTAGGTATCGAAAGAGAAATTGGTGTCATCAAAACGGTAACCCGTTGCCAAAGTAAAAGTGTTCCGAAATATAGTCGCGAAATTACATCGCGATTTCCCCGTATCGGGGCCGCTAATGTGGGTCGGGTAACAGATATATATTGTGGGGCTTTTTTTGCCATGGTTCACGGTCATGTTTCAGAATGCGCTGGTCATTTGTGTAAATACAAGCCACTTTTTCTATGGTACTTTATCAATATTTGGCACGAGTGTTAGATTTTGTGGGTTGCTCTATGTTGGCATCGTGATTTTCGATCAAGTCCGTTTTGCTTATTGCCTTGAAGTGTACCCAGGGACGGAAGTATTTTTAATTCTGAATTAATTCTATGTTATATCGGTTAGTTCCAATCCTCCTTTTTCCCTCGAGAAATAACATCTCCCTTCTTGCACTTGTTTGAATAATTTGACGACTTACATTATATTTTATACTTTGCAATTTAAACTTTCAACGTTTACCGTCCTGCGATATGAATACATTTGGAGTATGAATATTAATTGAATTGACATCGAGTCCATTGCAAACTTTTATGGTTTTATAAGGTCTACGATGATTTATTATTATTTTACCAATGTATCCATTCTCACTTACAAAGTAATAAAGATGTTGTTCACGATTCAACATTCTGTGTAGATGATTAAAAATTATTGAACATAAGTGCTCAACTTTTAGAGGTGTGTCGATAATTTTCTTGTGTTTATGGTCGACAGCAGAGGGGACTTTAATAACGCCAATCTTGTATGCAATTTCAACTTATGATTTCTTTATTTTGTAACTCGCAAGTTACAGGTATTATCAGTAGTTAATTGCAATATTGAATCCGCTGAATGAACTTTTCAATGAAACGTGTTTGAAAGGCCTTACTCATATTTATAGACCTCATAAAATTAGTCGCATTAATAAACTGAACTTAATAGATAAATCTTCAAAGAAACTTATCAATCAGCAATTTGGCTTCGATTGCTTTCAAATGAAGTTTAGCTTTTATTGATGCATGATTAACCTAATTTTCGTCATCTATAATTAGTAGTTTTAAATCAATACGCGGTATTTGGATTTATTTTGAAATATCTTACGTCCTTTTATCAAGTTGGCGAGTGGTTTTTTGATTGTAGCCCCGGAGGATTAGACCGTACTATGCTCTCAACCTTGCTTTCTATGTTCCCGCTTAGAGTAATTTTGTGTGTCATTGAATAAATCGGAATTGCAGGTACCAATTTACCAATTTTGACCAAACACGGCAGTAGAATAAATAGCGATCTTAAACCGAAACAATTTAGAACAGTACGATATTGTTTTGCAATTTTTCGTGTACTTTAATTGGATTTAAATGCTCATTTGGGCGAGCGGGACTTGCTCTACAGTTTTTGTTGTGATAACAATCTTTCGCCAACATTTCATGAATAAAATAATTTAAATTAAATCGTGTTTATTTTCGTTAACTGATTTTATCAATGAGCTTCGTGTCCTCCAATGTATGGGTGTTTTGACTTTACCTTTTAAAACGCTTCATGCGAAGGGCATTTTTAATGCCAAGTAAAATTTTGCTTGTTTTGGTAACTTTTACTATGGCTTAATTAACTGTGAAATAATATCCTCGTTTCTTATATCGAGTTATTTTAAGAACTCGATATAAAAGCCCGTGTTAGCTATTAACTTTTTTTATTTTAAAGATACAATTTTAAAATTACCTGACTAACTCAGCAACATTGCGATTTATCGCAAAGTTATTAATAAGGTCTTCTATGTTTGTTTAGAGACTTTAAATCAGTTTTTACTTTTAACGTTTAATAATACAATACTTATATGCTTAACCTTATTTTTATCGGCCAAGCGTATAACAAATTATAGACAAATTGATCCCGATTTTTTATAGCACTAGAGCCAATATCTTCAGATAAACTTTCGTAACAGCTTGAGTATGATTTCTTCCCTATGCGAAAATTTTATAATGGCATTAAAAATACTGTTTTCTTAAATAAAAAGTAATATCAGAAGCTTCTTATAATTGCCTCTATCCAGACTTGAGCGATCGAAGCAGATCCAATATTTAATATGCACATTTTGTACTGCGCAGTGAAAACCTGTTGATCCGCGCCGTCATGTAATAATATCGTAAAAAGATATAAATGTATACATTTATCCGATTTTAATTAATAATGAGTACACGAATATTTTCCGATATACATAATAAGATTTAAAGTGTTGTTGGCGTCTTATTTGGTCTGTCCCGTGTGAAATTGAGTTTTTTCTTTTTGATTTTGATGACGTTATTAACGGTGATAGGTTATATTATTAATATCTATTAAATCCATACTAATATTATAAATGCGAAAGTAACTCTGTCTGTCTGTCTGTTACTCAATCACGCCTTAACTACTGAACCAATTGGCATGAAATTTGGTATAGAAATATTTTGATACCCGAGAAAGAACATAGGATAGGTTTTATCCCGGAAATCCTACGGGAACGGGTTTTTCTTTGAAAACGCGGGCAAAGCCGCGGGCGGAAAGCTAGTGATGCTATATATTTATTTGGGAATTGAAATGAAGTACGACAAGGAGAAAGATTTGTTGGTATTTTGGTCAAGTTCACACGTAGTACTATTTCTATAGGTATAAACTGTTTTGAAGTTAAACTTCTTAAGGCGCGTTGAGAGTAAAATTTCAATTTCATGGCAAAACCGTCACGTCATGGAGTAGGGCGACGATTATGGTATCTTTGATTCTTGTCAAAGAAGTTTCACTTCTGACTCGTACACACGCTCATTTTTTAATAAGTATACCTATCAAGAGTTGATACAACGATTTTTCTTAGAAGCGTGCACCAAACAGTCAGAGAAATGGCATCACGGGTTCATTGCTTTGTAATCTTACGATAACCTCACAATCGGTGGAAAGTGTTTGATTGACATGGGATGTTTGACATTGCTTATCTGTATTATTTGTATTTGAAAATAAACATTATGCTGTGTTATGTAAGGTTGATTGTAGATTGCGTGTGTTGTGGATATTTGATTGGATAATTTATGACTAGTTTTTTTTACGTTTTTCAAAATTTAAAAGGAATAAACGAGTGCTGATTTTTAAAAGTTCATGCTCGTTTATCTTATTTTTGTAATTTTGGGCTGTTTCAATTATCGTTAAAAAAATAGAAAGATTTAATTGAAAAATTGTTATACCACGGAGCGTTAACAATATAATTATTTCATGAGTTTTATCATTTGTTAGTTACTATATTTATTATTTCTATTAAAATTAACACGTAAATATCGTAAAATAATTATCTTAAATTCACACAAAGTATGTACGACGGCTCAGTAGGTGTCATTAAAAAGCAAAACACGTAGCACTAAGTGGGTGAGGGCCAGCTAAGCGTATAAAATATTTTAATCCTTTGCTACTTATGGAGGCGAGTTTAATGATTAGGTAAACTTTGTAAGGGAGCTATATGAAAAACAAGGATTTTTTGTACCAACGATCTAAGGGAACGTAAGTTTAGGAAATAGTCGAATTTGCAAAAAGTACTCGAAAAAATTTAAAATATTGTACGTGGTTTGAATTACGGGGGACCTATAGTCTCACTTGAGCGATAGGTGCTAAAATAACAGACATCATTCGGGAGCTGTAAAAAGTTTGAAGACATTAGGCATTTGTCTTAGTTACGTAAAAACTAATTAACTGAAAAAGAGTTGGTTTTAAAAAGGATTATGATAGTTGCTAAATGTATTAAGTATTAACATGGTTTTTGTAATTACAGCTTCATTTAATTGAATAAACAAGGGATTATAAATTTATAAAATAATAGGGGATATATTGTAAAAAATGTTTTATTTGGAGCGTCTTTTCACCTCTGTTTTTCTTTTCCATATTTCGGTGGGTATACCGTACATAAAATTCCAAAAATACCTCAGTTCTCAACATGTACTTCCCGAAGGTTACCAGTGTCAGGACTCACTTGTCTTCTTGTTCCATTAGCCACATGTGTTCGCTCACATGTGTAGGAAGTAGTAAGTAAGTAAGATGTTTCTCGAGTCCTGTGTGCTTTGGAAGGTGTGTGAAGTATTGTCCCTGTTTGCTGAGTACGAGTGTGTATTGTGTAAGTGGGGTTTGTGTTTGCGGTTTGATGATTAGCTAAGGTGAGAGGCGTTCGTTGTGTATTAAATTAATAATCTTAAGTTTTGAAGAGAGATAGGAGATTGTTGAGAAATTAAGATTAAGTTTGTCAATTATCTAATAGAGGGTTTAAAATGCTCGCTTTGGTTATGAGTTCATTGAGAAGTGAATGATTGAAAAGGGTTAGATCTCTTTCGAGCAGTGAAGTTTAAGTTTTTGGTCAGCAACTTACGCCATATACACTTTTTAAAATTCCAACCGCGAATCATCTCACCGTTTCACATACGAATTTGCGAAAGTCAGCGAGGTTTCACTGCGAATTGCGTCTGTTGTATGCAAATCCCATAGTCGGAAGTCCGTTGGCGGTGACGGTATCACTCCGCCCCTATAGGCCGAATTTCATTACTTTCACCGTGGGTACTCCGATTGAGGGCAAAGTATGAGCTTATTTGAGAGTAATTGTAGGTACTTGGAAGCTTTTGTTCATGTGATCACGTTGATTTGGCTAAAGGATATCTTACATATTCTACTACTTACCTTAAAGACTGAGCATTAGTAGAGAGGAGATTAATAGAGTGCTATCAAGAAAGAAAGAAAGAAAAAATATTTATTGCCACATGTTACACACACTTAATAATTACTTATATTACTAAAAAAAAATACACAATAGTTTACATGGCAATCGGGTCAGACTCAGCCATGCTGTCGGGCTTTAAACACCTGAACAGCGCTGATTTTCAGTCTGCCCGTAAGTTTTTATTTCCGAGGCTCACTAAGTCTACATGTAAATACAAATACCAATCAATCCTGATCCTTCTTCTCTACAAACGAATATTAATTTTTATATCTTTAATTAAATAAATTTTATGAGTCTTTTGTCCTGTTTTAGTAAAGTCCCATATGGTCTATGGGAATAACGTACATCCCATCTGTTACACTTCTATAAAAGCTTGACCTTAAAACAATTTAATGAAGTAATTACTCCAAAATTAACATTTTGACCCAAATAATCTACGTGTATAGCGTATCTGCGTTGAGATAAACAATGTCAAGGGCTGGTTATGTCATGACTTGCATCTGTTAGGAGTCATAAAGATTCCTTATCACGGGCATTGCGAAATGCAGTTTAGTATTCATTTGAACTGTGCCACGGGTAATTCCCGGGTTTTGTTTATTTGATTCTTTTAATTTATTGGAAACTAGCGGTCGGCCCCGGCTTCGCCCGCGGTACATATTTACGTTTTCTCTACATAAGAACCATCCTCGTACTTCAAGGAATATAATAAAAAAAGAATTATCGAAATCGGTTCAGCCGTTCTCGAGTTATGCGCTTACCAACACATTTTGCGATTCATTTTTATATATAAGATATATTGGGAGTGATATTTACTTGTTAGACTTGAAAGTAGGTTGTATAAGTGAGTTTCGAATAAATAATATTATAGGGTTGTTTTCTAGTTGATTATATGATTTTTTATGTTTAAGTTAATGTAGAGCAATACCAATAAACTTTCATAATCCGTAGATTTACCCATTTCTATTGAATAATTGGATTTAACTGTCTTGATAATTGTAGTTTTGTTACTTTGCTCCAAATTGTTTCTAGTTAAGTACTTTTGTATCATTTCTTTTATTCACAATTTGTATTAAAAGCAAGCGACTGCAGCGTATTTAGGTCTGTTTCTTAAAATGTATATCTGAGTATGAAGCATTTGTTTATTAATATTATATATTATATTAACTTTTTCGTACGTACCCTTAAAACAATGTAAGATTAAAAGGCAGAAAAGAAGAAGACACTGTATTTATAGGACGCCTCAAGACTTGACTTATCCTTTTGCGTGTGGTAGGGTTGTCAATTTTTGATTTATCTATGTATTCATAAAGAGTGAGTAATTGATGTGATAGTCATTAAAATGCAGATTTATTGTGAAGGATATCTTCGTTTTTAAGATAAATTAAATGGTCAGCTTTTAATTTTTATAGGCTGCACTAGGCTACACTTTATAAAGTGTCTTTATCGACAACTATGGAGTATTACGAGTATGTGAGAACTGAGATGGTAGAGAATATATTTTTGGTCACTCTACAATATTGTTTCATAACCGACCTAAATGTACTTACAATATAGATAGATATTATGTTAGTGGCAACCCTATCCTATTCTCGCCTTGATCTTTTATTTCTTAATCCGTATTAAATATCGATTTAAGAGGTTGTTGCGGTTAACGTATCGGATTGTTTGTTTTTGGGTTTCGCGTTGATTTATAAAATTTAATTTTAATAAACTCGTTGAAAAAGTTATGAAGAGGTGATTTGAGAAAAATTTAAGATTAAATTAACTTTTAAATTTAAATTCGTTTTGTTTTCAAATTATGTAAGTACGTTTTATTGATGAGTATTCGTTTTAAAGCTCTGAAACTTTTCAGTTTATTCTCATTTAAGATATTATTAGAAGTATTTACGCGTTAGAAACATGAGTTAAATGCCTGTGTTCAGTGGGATATAATTTATGTTTTTCTCTATACTTTACATGTCATGTCGTAATAAATATAGCTTTCCCTGTCACCACAGAAGCTGGTTCCATAAGATACTCAGTTAATTAGCGATCTGCGTTGCCATGGCAACCGTTTATCTGTTATGGACCCTCTACAGTCTACACAATGGGCAGCGTTGGCCCAACAACTGATTGCCAGTGTTTGGAGCCATTACGGCGATTATTAATGAACATCTACAACGATGGCCGATCATAGAAATTTAGGCTCTCTACACTGTCATGATTGCCTCTACTCGCCCAACGCTACCCATTGTGGACGGCCCATCAGATAATAATTTGCGAAGTTCTGCGTTGCCATGGCAACCGTTTCTCTGTTACATTTTGGTTACATTGGATGGTAGGCCTTGCGAGTGGTCAAACAGGAGTTAACTAGGTTACAGATGTGGGTACGCTTGATAAAGAAGTAGAGCTTATTTTGATCTGGGTCAAAATTCACTGTTATTCATATTACGCGTGAAAGGTATTTATTGTAATGTAGGTAAGGGGAAAATGCCGATTGTGTTTAAAATGTAATCAAATTGCCTTAGAATAAATATGACGTCGTCAGGCAAAGTATGAGTAGAGATTTTTTACTCTTGCAGGAGATATTTATTCCTTAGAGCGAGCGCGCACGAGCAACTTTGTCTCCGCAACTATTTTGTCTCCGCAACTATTTTGTCTCTTCACCCATGGGCTAGTATGAAAGTGCGCGCACGTAGCGACGCAACTCCCCATACAAATTGATGGGAGAGACAAAATAGTTGCGGAGACAAAGTTGCTCGTGCGCGCTCGCTCTTATCAATTAGTTTTATAATTTTTGAATAATATGAGAGCGAAATATATGTATGTAAGTGCACACTTGTGCATACATATTAATGCTCTATTTATGCAACTTTAACGATATTAATTCAATTTCCAAACAAATATATGCCTAGCTCGTTCCAAGTATTAAGTTGGTCTATAGAATTGATCTAACAAAATTGCACAGATAACACAAAAACCGGTAATAATTGGTAATGGAAAACACGAACGATATAAAATTGGTCAAAATTGCATAGATAATAAAGTGTTAATCAGCATCAAATCACGGGAGATTAATTATCTGTGAATTATCTGTGTTTATTAGCCGCAAGTTGAATGTTACGTCGAGAAATTAATTTGCAAATTGTCAGGTAATCACGCGACTGTAACTGGCAACCGGATTGTTACATTGTTGAATGTTAGCAATGTGTATGTTGTTGTTGTTTGACTGGAAGGTGAACGAGAAGTGGGTAGATTAACGTATGACCATTTTATGAAGTTAAATATGTTAGTAATTCTGGAACTTATTAGAAGTTTCGAAATTAAGAAAAAAGAGCGCGTGTCCTGAGGACACGTGTTAGAAGTGAAACTTCTTTGGCAAAATTCAAAGTTAACAAAATCGTCGCCTTACTCCATGACGTGGCGGTATTGACATGACGCGACTTTGAAATTAGACTCTCAACGCGCCTTAAAAGAAGTTTTGTTAAAAAAAATTGATAATGTTAGTAAGTATGTGTGAATGGTCTTCTTTAGTTTAGATATGCCATGAAAATATAAAATAGCATCTAATCTGTTGTTACAAAATGGATGGGACTGGGAATGGTAGGGAAAAGATTGTGGAATTAGACTTATATAGGAGGTAGAGCAAATTTTCGATGGTGTAAATAGAATAAAGGTAATCTTGTAAATAATTACATACTTACTGAATTTAAAATCATGTTGCAAATGTTCGTGCGTACTTTTCTAATTATGCCGTCGCATTTAAAATGAGACGTCAAAGAATCTAATCATTATGATGAAACACGATATTACCTACCTAGGTACCCTTATATCGTCGCTTAGAAAATCATTATTAATAGTTTTATTATAATCCTATATGAATTTATTTAACTATTCTTATAGCTTTGAAGTGACTTATGTCTTTGATTTACATATTTCAATTTATATCTATATAAAATGATGAACATGGTAATATTATAAATAGACAAACGTCGAAATATCTAGAAAAACGATCGTGATTGTCGAATTATTCAATAAAAAATTGAATTACCAAGTTTTTTTTTTAAATCGGCCTCTTCAGGGAGCGTGTATAATTTTTTGCCGATATTATGGATTCTATTTCAAATAATTTGAATATAAAAAACGTGGGACCCTCGTTATTTTACAATTCAAAAAGCGTGAATTGTATATTTATTTATTCAATAAACATTTCATATATATTTGAGAAAAAAAAAATAACAACCGAATAAGTAATATAAAATGTAGTTGTTATAATATTTAGCGATAGATTAATTCAAACATTTATATGTGAAAAGTAATATCGAGAACAATAACAAAATAACACATTTCCTTATAAGGAGCATGTCACGCGAGCAATCAATTTAATTTAAAAATTTCAAAGCCATGTCATACTTTTATGTTTTTCGCAGAAGCGTCTGTTAAGTTTCGTAACACGCAAAGGACCATTTAAAGAGCATTTAATTAATTAATAAAGTGTATTCTAAAGAATCTGTAAGTACCTACTTGGTACTGAGCAGAAATTATGCGTATTTTCTTACAGACAAGCAAAAACCTAAGGTTTAGTTGTCATGTTTATAGAAGTTATGCTGATATGATCATTAGTACATATTTTAGGGACTATATACACTACATCTAGGATCGAGGTATTTACTCGTCTAGGGACAGTCAATATTTTGTTTCTGGTGGATAAGGCGGTAAATGGAACCAATGGTCTATACTCTATGTACCTATATGTGACCACTGCAGATAGCTCATAAAGCTACTTCTTTTACTTTTATTTTTAAATTTAAAGGTTAGATTAGAGGTAAAACTTCACATTGGACATTGGTCAGGTTACAAATTTCATTTACGCTTTCCCTATTCCTTGTCGCTTTTACAAATGATGTTTTGTCAAAATGTCTCAAAAGTTCAACAATCGTTTCACGTTTGCATTATGAAAGTAAAGTAACGTATCTTCTTTCAAATATAATTGACGTAAAATCCTGACTCACAGCGGTTTCTTTTGAAAGTATATTTCGGGAGATTGCAGAGAAGTAATTACTTCTTAAGTGGAAAGCACATTTTTAAACGCTAATCTGATTGGAGAGAATTCTTTCTTATGTCGTGATGGTCGGCTTTCTCAGAAAGTAGAGTCTTTTAGTCCATATCCATTTTATAAATGATTTATCATAACATTTATATGATGAGGCACTGTTTCATCTTTGAATTAGGTTTGTCTCGAAGGACCATTTAGCTTAGGACATAATTCCTTACTAAATATATTTTTTTATAAAAATATGTGACTTATAAGTGCATTCTGATACACGTGTTATAAATCAATTTGTTTGCACAAAACAAAGCTCTTCTAAGCGAGTACATCGTGAGGACTGAGGGCACAATGTCATATGGGTATGTTGCGGATCACCTTGACCGACCGTCCTCTCACATCTTCGTGTAAGTCACGTGGAATGTTTGTGTGTTTGTAATTGAAATTGAATTTATTTTTTCGCCCCATAGAATTAAATATATGTAATTAATAAAAATGTTTGATCGTTTCTTTTATTTAGTTTCAAAGGATTCATCGGAAAGCATTCAAAATTAATACTCAGTTCTATTAAAATGCACAAATTATTCGCATTTTATTTACCTTTTGGTTGGAGATTTAATATTTAGTTGTAAGTTTATGCTCCTTATCGTGAATTATGTAAAAGATATCGTACTGAACATTTTTGTCAGCCCGAGTTATGTACAAGAAAACAAAATGGAAAGAAAGCCGAAGTATTCCAGCCTCAATTATTTCCGTATAATCTCGAGATAAAGCGGGATGTGAATAGTTTGCACGCCTTCATTAAATAAATTTACGCATGCAATTCTGCACATTGCCACTCTCGCCTTATTTATTAGTCTCAGCCCCTTGTCCATTACCCAATTATTTTTTTCTTATAAAAGGATTCTTTGGTTTTGTTTTTTCGTGTGCGCTTTTTGCGATCTGTGAATTATTCTGTACTCGAACGCACAGTTACATCGAAGTTTACATTGATTGATGTACCTCATTGTTTTATTGCGTTTTTAATTGTTTTATATGGTCTGTGAAATTTATTGGGATGTGAGAAGTGTGGAAGTTAAAGCTTGCTAATAAAAGCGTGGTCTGACAATAATTATTTGATTGCGATCGGAGTTTCGATGTTATGCTATGCGATGGTATCTGAGGTAGATAATATGATCGCATTTGAGTCGGTTATTGCAGTATTAATGATTATTAAACCTTTAAGTTGTGGTTTCAGAAGAACGGTTATTGTTTCTGACTTTTAACACGCACTGTAGCCATAATGGTTTGATGCATTTCAGCTTGAAAGATATCGTTTGATTCTTCGTAATCATAGTAATGTTACCTACGTGGTCTACACTTATTAAATTTGATTTCAATATTTTTCTTCAAAACACGTGCATGGTTACCAAAATGAATGATTTTAAAAGGAAGTTTTTGAATAGTTACTTGTTATCGTCCTCACGGTGAATACATGAAGGTAAACGAAAATGTATCTAAAATAGTAATGCGAGCTTTAAATTTTTATTTTTAAACACATTAGGTGCATCTACAGTTGTTTTGTTTTAGCTTTTGTGTCTTATCTGTACTAAGTAGAATTTTATTACGTCGTTCAAAACTTGCGTTCCTCCATTTTTTGTTTTACACATGTTGTTAATTTCCTCTTGGTTTCTTTGCTGTTAAATCTTTATACAGAAAAGTTTGGCGAATCAGCCGTATCTTTTTGTGAGTAAGTACAAACATACGAATTTTTGATGTGGGTTGACGTTTAAGATTAATCGCCGATGGGATTATTTTGGAATGTCACTGAATTATAAGCGAGGACATGGGCATATACTTGTGTCGTATCTTGCATAATTTGCTTTTGATATATTACACTAATTATATCCATAAAGTCATCAATATGCTGTAATTATTGGTGTAATGGTATGTTTGAAATGGCGCTTTTTACGCAATTTAAATTGCCCTTTTCTTGATATACATACATATTTAAATTTATTTTTTTTGGCTGCTGTAAGCTGTGACGAATTTGTTGATAAAAATTATTATAGTGACTCTATTTTATATCAATTGATCAATTTTGATAAACGAGATATTTTGCTTATCTTATCAGTTTTATTTTCGTGTGTACCATTTTTAGTACTGTATAAAATTTCAAGATACATATTTGCATATCATGTTGTTAACGAATTATTTAAATATTGCGTAATTTTAATATTAATGTCAACTATAATACTGGTAATTCTTCTATATTTCACGTTACCTTATATCTATAGTTATTATAGTAATTTTCATTTTTAAATAAAACTAGCGGTCCGCCCCGGCTTCGCCCGTGGTACATTTACGTTTTCTCTACATAAAAACCATCCTCGTACTTCAAGGAATATAATAAAAAAAGAATTATCGAAATCGGTTCAGCCGTTCTCGAGTTATGCGCTTACCAACACATTTTGCGATTCATTTTTATATATAAGAAGATAAAGCACAAAAGGATACGGTAACTAATAACTAGTACTCGTAATTACTACAAAATACCTATAATATATTCATGCTTTTATTATAAGCTATTAAAAATACACAAGAAAAATGATTGCCATCGCTTTCATGTACGGCTAAACGATATTATTTACAATTTGTGGAGAGATGAAAGAGAAAGTTAATTAAGGCACAAATTAGTGCGTCCCGTAATAAATATACATCTGAATATCACTTTGAGAGGTTTTCAAGTTTCAATTATGTGTATGCCTTATTTATGGCGATAAAACTTCCTTACTGCGCTTATAAGGTTGACTTTTCCAAAATGTATGTCTTTATATAGCTTGTTATTACTACTCAATTTTGGCCAGTTTAAAAATACTCGATAATAGGCAAATTTGTTGTTGAAAACTTGTTTGAAAGTTTTAACGTAAACGAAGTATATATTTGTAAACAATATAATTTGTTGGTTATAAATACAACGCACGCTCCGTTTATCGATGTAGCGATGCTTGCGCTTCGCTTATGTTGCATAACTATTTTTATTTTACAATCTGTGTACACTGTACACTATACTTCAGTAAATATGCACATTATATCTAAACGCTAGGCATGTACAAATTAAGAAGTGTTCGCTATTGACACATTGTATAATCAACGCCGAGTTGCGGGTGCGTATTCATACAAGTGTTATCAAGGCTATTTGGTCATTAAACTGGAACGTAGTGTGATAAATAGGGCATTCTGTTTAAGGTTGTTAGGCCAGTAACCCGCTTTACAAGTGGCTCACTATTCCCTCTCCAAAGATAGGTAATTAGGCATACGTCGATAGCGACGCGTTGCATAAGTCACTTATCGAAATGCAGTGACCAATGCGCCTCGCTTATCGACGCTCGTGGATTCGAAAATATTTGGCAATTAGCGATATCTTTGGCCTGTAACATATCACATAGTTTGCCTCCGGGAGCGCGCCGCTCAGTACGTGCACCACCGTCCGCCTCGGTGGTCAGCGGCCTCCCGTTGGTAAGTTTTGCAAGTCCAGTTAGTCGGACCACTCGCACGCATTAATATTCCGCTCCGGTAATTGCACACCTAGTCGCTGATTCACCGAGCTACGTGTATGTACTTTTTTCGTCTCCATCATAAAAATATACTCGGAGACGCGGTTTGAAAGAGCGCCAGATAAAAAAACTAGCCACCTTCATCTACATTTGAATTGTAAAATGTAAATAAAGACTTTAAAAACATCACGCACGAGACAAAGACATTCCGTCGCCGGGGTGAGAGGGAATCTTCGGAGGAGGGCGACGTGCAGACGGCTCTCGTCGTGTGTAAATGTGTACCGTATAAAAAACGGATAGGCGGCCAATAAAAACCCCGTAGGGAGATGTCGAGGGGCGGGCGAAGCGGGTGCTGTGCACCGCGGCTGCAATTGCACGCTGCAGTCTCTCAGCGCCGGGCTGGGTGCGCGCACGCAGCTTTATATCCAGTTTCTCCCGAAAGCATGCGCACAACTCGCCTCGAGTGCGTCGACTTCCAAGTTCGTTTTCGCGATCGCTAATCATCATTCCTTGCCGGAAGCGTTCTTTGAGCTTCGCGTGCATTTTGTTTCCGCTCCGTCGGTCGCGTCCACTTAGGGGTTGATCACTATATCGTATTCGGTATTCGAGCGTTATGACGTGAGTTACATCGGTTGCATATAAATGATGTTTGCTATAGCCGTTTTATAATTGTTATTTGTATTGTCGCAGGGCACCCGTCGTCGCGGCGGTATCAGCGGGCGGGGAGGCGGGTCCCGACGGCCCTGCACCCGAGGAAAGCATGAAAGGCGTGGAGGCCACACCAGAGGAACAAGAACGGTTAGCAGCCGGAAATAACAATGGTTCCCTCGATTGCAAGCTGCCGCCGGAGCAGCAGCGCAACGCATTCCACTCGACGCGCGTGTTCATGTTGGTGTTCCTAGGGGGATGGGTACTGCAGGGCATGTTCCTCACGTACTTCGTGAGCGTGACGACAACGGTGGAGAAATTGTATAAGGTTGAATCGAAGACGACGGGAATATTGTTGTCAGCGACGGAGATCGGCCAGATATGTACGGCGCTGTTTCTTACATACTTGGCGGGGCGTGGGCACCGGCCGAGATGGATCGGGTGTATGATGTTGGTGCTGGCCGTGGGGGTGATCGGGTGCGTGGTGCCGCACATGCTGTACGGCACGAGGCTTATGGACGTGCATTTAGAATCGCACAGGGCGGAGGCCGCGCCTGTATGTTCGGCGGATAATGCGTCGAACGCGTGTGATGACGCTCACATGCAGAGCACGGCGGCGAGGTCTTCCATCACCGCGGTGGTGATCCCGTGGCTCTTCGTGTGCCTGCTGGTGGTCGGCGTGGGACAGACCGGCATCGCCACGCTGGGCATACCCTATGTGGATGACAACGTTGGCAGCAGACAGTCGCCGCTGTATATGGGTGAGTTGTTTATTCATTCTTATCTTTGACCTCTTATTGATTTATAATAAGTACATACGATTAATTCATATTCATAAGATTAATTGCATGTATTGTAAAATTAAATTCCTATAGCAAATAAACTAAAAACAATTTAATAACAAAAAACAATATAATCACAACAATTGTGTCAATTTGAATTCATTAAATGCAGACTCAAACTTCATCGTTATCAAAAGCTCTATAATGATCGGGCGACCACTATATTTTGACCCACAACGAATTCGGCTGGACAAACCGCAAAAACGACTAGCCGAGACGTGTTCTTAGCGACACGATATCTGATATGCGAAATTGCATATAATAACCGACACAGCCATGCAGCACTGTAATCTTCTTGTAACTTGCATCTTACTCTCACTGGCGATGTTCGAGCGAAACGATTATGTCAATTGTGAAGAATTGCCATAATAGAGGCCTATGCTCTCGCAGGAATACGCTCATTACTTTTACTTTAGCTGTAATGGCGGATTAGAACAAGTACTAGCTAGTGAAGACGATCTAATTTCTTGTACTTATAGAACTAGAATATTAGACTGGTTTCGACATTCGTTAATAATAATAATTATTGACTTTTACTTCCTATCCTATTATTATGTCATCATAATTAAAACTAACATAACAAATCAATAAAATTAAAATTTAAAATACACTTCACCACAAGTAAATACGCGATAAATCTATACAGTCAGATCAGATGCAATTCTCTATAAGAAATCCAAAATGTTTTTTGGCATTGCGCCTCATGCATTTGTATGTAAAAAATACAAGAGCAATAATGTTGATGTATCGATGCGGATAGTATTATAGCCATTGTTTCAGTTTCCATTGCAAACGGGTTTAGCCGGACCTGGGGTACATACATACATACACAATGCACATACAATATACGTAAATAAATCTAGATGGCGGATTTTGGACTGTAAACAATATTGAATGTAAAAGTATAATTTGAACGAACGAAAAACGGAGAGATTTTATAGTTTACAAAAAGATAATATAATAAAAACGAGTTATTAAAAAAATATTCCTAACTTTCTATATTATGTAAAGTGCAGACTTATCACATAAGGCAATCAAAGATTAACACGTTATTAGCTTTTGAAAAAAAAAATATTGTTCATTTTTAAATTGATATTGCATACAAATCATACAATGTCTTGTTTTGTCTACAATAACGATGTAAAATTATAGCCTGACGAGGTTTACGTTACAAAAAATAAAATCCACCCAGTTTTATGCACGAATGTTAATAAAACTACCTATGAATAATTTTATGCCCTTAAAATAAATTTCTTTGGGACATAAAATTTTTATTTATGGATGTATTAACCCGTTGTAATAGCGGGAAAGGATCTATTTGCGATATCGTAAGGATATCGGCATGATTTTATGTAGTAGGTACATTGTTAGGTAGGTTGTTAAAATAATTATTAGCTTAAAAAGCCTTTTAAATTATTTGTATTGTAATATGTTTGAAAAAGTCTTGAATCTTTTATTGAAGATTTTTTCAATCTTGCATTTCATAACTTTTTCATTAATAGAATTTTTTCATGAAACTGTTTCTTTCTTGAACTCAGACTGTTTAATTTTTAGTTATGAACCGCGCGGATGTCGGTCTTCGCGTGGATGGTTTATTTCTCCATTTTGAGTAACTCTGACAATAACATCTTATAAATATCTATTGGACCCAAATATCGCCTATAATAATACCCAACGTGTGTTCGCGGTTCTACAGAACAACGTCTATGGATAAAACTGAAAAAATAAGATTAATTTTTTTTCTACGTATTTTTCCAGGATAAAAAGTATCCTATTTTACGCCCAGGATAATAAGGTATAATTATACCAAGTTTCATCGAAATCGAACCGTTAGTTTTCACGTGATGTCTTCACATACAGACAGACAGACAGACAGACAAAAATTTTTTTAATCACATATTTGGGTTTGGTATCGATCCAGTAACACCCCCTGCTATTTATTTTTTCAATATTTTCAATGTACAGAATTGACCCTTCTACAGATTTATTATATATGTATAGATGCTACTAGTACTGCCAAACTTAAAATCTATGTCATGCATTGCTTTTGAACTTGGGAGGTAGTCAATTCTTGGTTAAATTTCCTAAAATTTATCCTCAATATGAAATTAATTTGCTCCATTCCACGTGCGCTAACCTTAATTGATGTTATTTATTTCCTCTAAATTTTGTTAAGTAGGAAAATAAATTCGCTAGATTTGAAATTAATTACATTTAACGTCTTCTAATCACGTCTCTATGTTTTCTTTTTGCGACTATGGTAATTTAAACAAAAAATAACGCAATTAACATCGCAATTCAATATTGTACTCTCTTCCCTTACAATAAGATACATATTGTTGGAACGCGCAAATTTCTGTAGAAAATTATAGAGCCTATAATCTTAATTGTTCGGTATCTGTCGGTATGTCCACTTTAAACACGAAATCGCTTATTATGACACGTGTAAGTTAATCGCCTGCGGTCACTTTGTGCAATATGCCCTACATCTTTAATTTCTATTACAATTAAGAGGATCTATTCGTAAAACTTGTATGGCTACTTGCGATTCAAAGCGAATCGCCATGTGGAAATCCCCATTTGGCAGGTTTAGTTTGCTCGTATACTTACTTAGGAATTGTACACGTTTCGTCGCGAACATTGAAAATGTTTTTCTGATGTTGTACTTACTGTTCTATACTGCGGAGGATCAGTGCGAATGAAGTCATGGAATATTATGTAACAGTCTAAAATGCTACAAGTTATCATTCCTTTACCTGATACTTTATTATATCCTACGTAGGTACTGTAAACTATTCGTAAAGATAAACCAATTTTTGTGAAATACATATTTTGCTGTCCAAAGAGAAGAAATGTATGGAATTTAGACTTAGCTACAGACATTAGCAGTCGTAGGGCCCTTCATCACATACAACAACGATGCCAGTATTCCCAAGCTACTATGCTCTTTTTGCAATAAACATATTGAACATACAGAGCTGTGACTACAATGGATACCCAATCACGATCGGATGTCATCAATTACTGGGTTTCACGACGAGATAGGCGCTGAATTGAACATAACAATTATGCAACCATGCAATTGTAGTTAGCGCGCGTGCGTTTACGAAATGTGCCATGTGCATGTGCATATGCATGTATGGATGTATGTGCATGTGTGCTATTTCAGTTGTGCATCTGTGTCACTGGGACGGAACGTCTCGTCGCCACTTCAGCTTGTTAAGTCGTCTGACATTTTTCATACTCCTCCTCGGGAGTTATGATGTCCTGGTACTTCGATGCATTGCGTCATAGGTTATTTTTATTTAATTAATGTGTATAAAAATTATGTATGTGATTAGAGGGGGTAGTATCACATGCTGGACAATTCGCGACAGTAGGTTTGCTGTTAAAAATTATATCACTTTTTCACCACACTCTCTTTAAAGAACGTTTTAAAATTTTTAATTGAATTCATGTTTAACTTTTTAGAATTATAGTCTCTACAAAAGACCCTTCTTATTCATAAAACAATAATGTGGCTCTTAGTTTTACTATGGTCTTAGTGCAATTAAAATGTTATGAAAACATTAATGAACATTACGATAACAGTAAAAGCAGATTATCGCATACTACCTTAGTCTAGCCTTTTCACTATATTTTTCCTGTTGACGCATACAATTTCTCTGAAATTTATCTGAACGCTAACGGTAAGAGGATGCTCGTTAAAATTTCGCACATATTTTCGGGTTTCGATGAACTCTTGTGAGCAACTTTGGTATTATTTAGTACTTTTTAATTTTATTTGTTTTAATAACATAAATACACACGTAGACTAATTCTTAATTTAATACACCTCTTCGTTAGATAGTTAAATTAATACTAATGAAAATCTTTTTCAAGTTTAACGGCCGTTCTATTAATAAAATTATTCTCAATTAACTGTTTATAAACGAAAGCCCATTACTGAAAGTATACAAATACACATCTATCTTCCATGCTCCACATTGGATTGGGAACGCGAGACTATAGAAGAAGTCTATTTACGTATTTCGGAGAAATTTCCAAATATATAGAGCAAGGGCTTGCTTATTGTATGTTTTGTCTAATGTAAAACAGTTGTTTTTAATCGTCACTTTGATTGTTTTAGTGTAGATTTAAAGAGGTTGATATTCCATTAGACAAAATGTTTGTGAAAACATGGTATGTTTAATTATCGATTTATTTCTAACTAGCTTTCCGCCTGCGGCTTCGCCCGCGTTTTCAAAAAAAAACCCGCATAGTTCCCGTTCCCGTGGGATTTCCGGGATAAAACCTAGCCTATGTCACTCAGAAATGATGTAGCTTTCCAACAGTGAAAGAATTTTTCAAATCTGCCAAGTAGTTTCGGAGCCTATTCAATTCATACAAACAAACAAACAAACAAAAAATCAAACCTTTCCTCTTTATAATATTTGTATAGATTTAGATCTAAACTTAAATAGGATAGATTTGTTCTTTAGTTGTTTGTTTATCAACACAAAAGCTACTTGACTGATATTAAAATGTTACGAATGGAAAGCTTCATTTTACTGACGAAACCGGGATAAGCGGTAAGCGGTTATATCATAGGTATATTACCCAGTGGAATTCCAGATGTTTCCATAAATAAGAAAGTTTGTTGAATCATCGAAAGCAAAGTGATGGACTATCGTTGCTCGATAAATATTGGCGCTGTTGACGTAGGTCAGTTACAAATGGATCGATTAGATTACTTATCAAAAGATATGTGATACTTTGCTAAATTGTTACAATGTAATTGTAGCATTTACCTCAAGATGGCTCAATGCATCATTCAATCATTAATTCATCAATTTTTTAAATAAATAAATTAAATTTATTTTAAAATTTTCGTGACTATTTCTTTTGAATAATTCGGATTTTGTGAATAAATATAAAAATATCAATGAACAATCATGTGAGCATTTTAATGGATTCTCTGACATGAATAATAAATTATAAAATCGTAATGAATAATATTTCCAATTTTTCGTACTTTTGTAAAGCTTTCAAATTCTTAGAACGAACGTTTTAACCCGATTTCGTTTGGTTTTTTATTAGTCATTTTTCAGAAAATTCGTTATTCGGTTCATTGACCGCAAGCCTAGCCAATATTTACATTTGGCAATACATTCATTAAACTTTCAAATGCTTGAGTAATTATAGTGATTAATTATTACGTGTAATTTTCCTTGCTATTGACTATTCTAATTTATTATACTTATGTATGTATAGTTTCTAGTAGGTATAGTATTATATTTTCTGTGGTATGGGTAATTTGTTACAAGTTTGTACGGTAAACGGTTTAACTGTAATTTTTCGAAAACAAAAAATACGGAATTTTTCTAACACTGGGAAATTTGTAAAATTGCGACAATTGTAATGATAGAGCCCTGATAGAGCTAATCAAATACAAAAAAATATATCATTACTAATTTCAATATGTATAAATGGCTCTTAAACCGGCTACTCACGTACTGTAGCTGGGGCAATATTGGAATTGCACCCTTAATTAGCTCCTTAATTGATGTGTGTAGGCAAGCAGGTTAGCAGGGGCAATTTAGAGAACAGCTGAAATTGCTTTGACTGCCGTGCAACCGAGATTGTTCCAATATTGCCCCTGCGGCAGGTACATGAGTAGCCGGCTTTACACGTTTTCCATTTAAATATTAATTGACAAACAAAACAAACAGTAGGTAAATAGTAGACTACAAGCCCGCATAGGACAAAAATATGGGTCAAATGAACCACCAGGGGACATATCTAGAACGATAGCAGAGCAAAAAATTATAAGATTCATCACTATGCCGTCACTTGTAAGCTGTCCAACTGAGTGCAGATGAGAATTGAAAAGTACAGGTAGACTCGGTAAATTTTGGTCATATATTTTTGTACGGCATTCTTAACCATCGATTGATCCATTAAAAATAATAAGAAACCGCTCAGTGCCGTACAAAAATGGTGGTCCACCAAGTCGGAATTTTTATTTAATTTCCGAGAGTTACCGGGGGTAAATTTGGTCATTTGACCATGGACGGCATCTGTGTCATACTATTGCTATACTGCTTTTAATCCATTATTCCGCAACGCCGTACAAAAATCATGGGGACAAGGGGAAAAAATCGAGAGTTGCAATCCCCTCTCTTTCCCCACTCCAGGGGGTCATTTGACTAAGTACGGCTTCGGTTCCAAAACATTATCTAGCACTCAAAAGTACTATTAAAAGCAATGCCGTCAAAAAATAATTGTTCTTTTAAATGTATACCAATAATCATCTTAATTTCATCGAATTCTTAATATAAAGAGCTGTAAGGTCATTTGACCCTGTACGGGAACTTATTTTTTAACATGATATTGTAAAATTCAATTGTTGTATAGTATTGCCGTTCAAAAGAAACCGTTCTAAAAAAAGTTATAGAGAAATGCAAAACCAGAAATTTTGTTAAAGTTTAAACATCGTAGATTAATGAAATATAATAGTTTTCTACACTTTATCCGTTGTTTTAAATAGTATTAACATAGATAAATTAGGAAAAAACGATGCCGTACATTTTTGTGCAGACCACATCTTTTAGGCTGATGAAAGCGACGAAAGCTACAATTTTAAGGGTGCTTTATGGCCATTTGATACAGTACGGCATTAACATATTTTTACCCAACTACGGCAAAGCAAAAGGAGGGTTATGGTTGTTTACAGGTCATGTATGTATGTTCATCTATTCCCTCGTAACTTCTAAACTACTTATCAGAATTCGACAAATGACATATCATTAGAAGCGTCTGAATTGTTCACTGGATAACCAGCGACTAGCTAGCTAAAGGCTATATGGGGTTTCACAAAATCTAATGTGGCGCCCTCTAGCGGACAAAACATACAGAGTAAAAAAATAAAGTTAAGATAAATATGCAGTGTTTGGTATCATTTGAAAGCGCTTTACTTGTACATTTTGAATATGTATATATTACTAGCATTTGCTTGTGACTTTACCTGTATTCATGGACTGATTGCATATAATTCACATCTTTTCGTTCATAGCTTTTTTATTAGTTCATCAATTTAACGGAGTCCATTCCACCTGACTGTCAATTTCCAAGGTGATAATTAACCACCTCGAGCTTCTTAATATTAATGTATATTTATATTTTATTATAAAAATATAAAGCAAACATTTCGATATAAGGAATTTTTTTCTTTTTCAGATTTTTCCCCTTTGAACCAACAAAAATGTACGGCACATGAAAAAATATTATCTATGCATAAAATACTTTAAAAATAAATTTATTTCGTGTTGTGTCAAATGACCCCCTGGAATGGGTAAAGAGAGGGGATTACAACTCTCGATTTTTTCCCCTTGTCCCCATGATTTTTGTACGGCGTTGCGGAATAATGGATTAAAAGCAGTATAGCAATAGTATGACACAGATGCCGTACAAGGTCAAATGACCAAATTTACCCCCGGTAACTCTCGGAAATTAAATAAAAATTCTGACTTGGTGGACCACCATTTTTGTACGGCACTGAGCGGTTTCTTATTATTTTTAATGGATCTATCGATGGTTAAGAATGCCGTACAAAAATATATGACCAAAATTTACCGAGTCTACCTGTACTTTTCAATTCTCATCTGCACTCAGTTGGACAGCTTACAAGTGACGGCATAGTGATGAATCTTATTATTTTTGCTCTGCTATCGTTCTAGATATGTCCCCTGGTGGTTCATTTGACCCATATTTTTGTCCTATGCGGGCTTGTAGTCTATAGTTGAAATATTTACGTCTCGAATTCGATTAGTTTTTATTTATTTATAGAAGTGTTCGTATGTCAAAGGGGAGGTCTTTTGTTGTTTGGATTCATCCATTTGCATTCAATGAATAGAAAATTATTTCAATATGTTTATTTTTAACATGCTTTTATTTATTTCACCACTATTTTTGTAGGTAACTGATTCCTTTAGAGTAGATTTTGACCCATTTTAACCGGACAGATTTAATTAAAACTTTGTACAAGGATCGGTGGCAATAAAATACGTCCGACGGGCGGTTGCCTGGAAGAAATGGCTTATAGCCATAAGGCGGCCCATTGTATATCTGTTATTTGGTTTTGTTTTCATTATTGTACCTATATACAATGAAGAATAAATAAATATATTTTTTTAAGTTTTTTTTGTAACCATGTATATTAATTATTATTATACATGTTATTTGTTCCGGTTGTGAGCATTTATAAAATTTATACGATGTATTAAAATTATCTGCAGTTGTAATCTAGTCGTGGTTTAATTGCGTTTGTTAATTGTAAATATCGTACCGGTATTTGACTTTCGATTAGTGAAGTATTATTATTGGTTTTGTTTCAATGGTTAGCGGGATATAGCTTTTGGTTAGTGTTAAAGTTAGATTTTGGGTTGAAGTTTGATTAATATAGGCACCTAAGCGTTTGAGAAATCAGAAAAATTTATCTATTATGTAAAAAATAAATATACTTTTCATTAAATTCATGCCGTGTAGACAGTATTGAATAAACAATTATATTTTTGAAGCCTCAAACTCAATATGATATACCACTTAAATTATTAGCGTAACAGGTTATTTTCGCAGATAACCTGAAATAATCAAATCTAGAAATCCCGATTATTATAAACTCGGCGTCACAAAAATCGCACCTCTTCGAAAATAAGTTTCAAGCATGTCCCGCCAGCAACGAATACATTAAACCCAATTAATATTGGTATCAATTGAAAGTATGTTTAACGATCTCTAAATTAACAACGGATAGAATTCCTAAACACAACAGATCTCATTAGCACGTAACGTTAAAAAAATGTTGTCAAAATACGCATTACAACGGTCACTAATTGCACCTCCTTACAAGGGTATAAAACGGGCGACCCGGGTTAAATGTGGTTCATTCGCTATTCAACCTTTGAAGTGAACACACGTGAACAGCTTCCGTAAGAAAAATACGCCAGAAGATGGATACCACTGCAGATGAAGCCGCTCAAGTCATTGCACTACTGCAATCAGGGATGCGCCAATGTGATGTTGCTCGGCAACTGAACTTGAGTCGTTTTTCCGTTCGATGAGTGTTCCAACGCTTCCAAGAGACTGGTGGCTATATCCGAAGACGTGGATCTGGAAGACAACGGTGCACATCCGAAAGAGACGATCGCTTCATTGTTTCGACGTATTTACGTAATCGGTTCTCCAATGCTGTTGAGCTGCAACAACAACTGCGATCAGCTCGCAGAACGTCTGTAAGCGTCTCCACGATTAGAAGAAGAATGCGGGAGAAGAAAATTGCAGCTCACAGGGCTGCTAAAGGGCCAAAATTGACTGCACAGCATAGGAGAGACCGGTTGCAATTTGCCCGTGACCATGTGGATTGGACAATAGACCAATGGAGGGCTGTGCTCTTCTCGGATGAGACGAGAGTGTGTCTTTTCTGCAACGACAGGCGTCGAAGAGTGTACAGGAGGCAAGAGGAACGATTCGCACAAGCCTGTATTCAAGAGACAGTGGAATACAGGGGTGGCTCGTGCATGTTCTGGGGCGGCATGTCAATCGACGGCAAAACGAACCTTGTGTGTGTTTCTCGGACTGGAAGTGCTCGCGGGCAAGGGTCGCTGACTGCTCCTCGGTACATAACAGAGATCTTAGAGGAGCAGGTTGTCCCTTATGCGGGTTTTGTTGGCAGTGGGTTCACTTTAATGCACGATAACGCCCGCTGTCACACCGCTTTAATTGTAAGAGACTACCTGCAAGAAGTTGGGATCCCTGTTATGCGCTGGCCAGCGCGAAGTCCAGACCTGAACCCTATTGAGCACCTTTGGGATGAATTGAAACGGCGAGTACGGGCACGTGATCCTGCCCCTACCACTCTCCAAGACCTCCAAGATGCCGTCGTTGCAGAATGGGACAACATTCCTCAAGAGACTGTTGTCACATTAATTAGGTCCATGACAGAACGCATGGAAGCAGTCATCAGGGCTAGGGGGGGTAACACTAGGTTTTAAGTTGTTTATAAGGACTTTCTTGTAATTTTTGCTGATAAAATAAAATTTAACTTTTTAATCATTTGTATTAGCTTGCTTTTTTTTATTCCCTGATAAACTAAAAACCAAATCTATTGATTTATTCTGAAATTTAAATAAATTGCCTTTCCAATGATACCTTATAGTCATATATCTACCATTGATTAATAGGGTTAAAAAGACTTTGAAGGAAATTCTTATAGAGGTGCGATTTTTGTGACGCCGAGTGTATATTGGTGAAGTTTTGATCAGAAATCGTCTGTTTAACCACATAATACCCAGATATAGTAGGTATCAAATAATACTTGAATGACAAAACTGACACAATAGGGTTATCGTAAAGAGCTAGAGTAACCTTATTATATAAATTATTGTGCGTACTTACCGCTTTTGTGTTTCTAGGTTCTGCCCTAAAAACTATTATCTAAATTGCATCGCACTTAATTAACAACCGTTTAGGATTAAATACCAAGTGATAAATATTATGCAATGTTTAGATTAAATGTAGTGCAAACCCTTGTAAATACCTTGAATGGGAAATGGTTGAAATAGTGAAAGTTTATAAACCACATGGATTAGGGAAAAAAGTCATAAGAACTGAAAAAAATGCGGTGATTCATATAACTAATAAAGAAAGCAAATAAGAAACATAGAGTAATAGGTACTAAAAAGACCAAATTTTTAAAACTACACCCATCTCAAAGAAGCTAGATCCTCCACCCCGAGTAACATAGTAGAGAAAAATTATTTCATAACGATTTTATAGAAAACTTGCTTCAAAACGTTAAAAATTGTCAAAGAACAAAGGTACCAAAAGTGCATCTCACACACATGCACGTATCATGCAATCGCGTCACGTCTCTAGCTAGTGTACAAAAACAGGACTTTCTTTACGCCAATCAGAACATGTGGCCGCCATTGTTTACATGTAAACAAATTTGTGAACGTGTTTTTTGTAGCGTAGATGCTCTATGCGGGTAGGATTCGTTTCGAGATAGGTGGGTGTGAATTTTTAGTGGATAATGAAAACTGTGAGAATAAAGTATTAGAATATTGATGCTCTTTGGCGCTATGAACATAACAATGAGTAGTGTTCATCTCGTCAACAAGTAGTAGCTGATTGCATTGCAGCTCCGATTCATAAAAGACACATAAAACCAACGAGAATGCAGGAATTTATATTTTAAATTTGAGTAGGTACAAAAAATTAATAACGGAATTAATGTCGCGTGAAGCTTTAAACGAGTTGCAAATAATTTTAATTACGCAATTAGTCATTTTTGACCGTCCAATAGTTTTAATTCGGGAATACAGTGCACCAAGTTAATTACGTTTGGAAACCGGTAAGAACTGTTATACAGATGCACACGCATTTATCAGATAAAAACAGTTCAGGCGAGATTAATTCATAATAAAAAGAAATACAGCCTGTAATAGCGCGGATGCGTTTCGTAGATAACGAAGTATTACGGCACGCAGAGGGCACTTAAAAGATAATAAAAGTTGCAACAAGCCGCTTGGCGCACATTTTCGAAAACGCTCACGAGTATCATTATTTATTACCGAAGCGTATGATGATAATAGGAATATGTTTTATATTCTCTTCATCGTGAGGCAGGCGGGCCAAAATGCAGTCAGTGCATTTTTTTGGCAAGCGATACTGACGATTTCTCCGAATGATTGCGTTTGGAACTTAAGTACCTGATTGTACTTCGGTCAATCACCCGGTTGCTTGTAACTCGTGTGTTAGTTCGTATTATCATTTATCTTGTTTGAATTTGATTGTTCTGACTGAAATATTGTGACAAAAACCTTCAATACTGCAACAGTTATATGGAGATAGTTCTCATATCAATTTCATCTTGTCTGCATTGTTTTTCTTTTGTTATGCAAGTTACACAATATGTCTGTGTTGTCTGTGTGACATTTTCATTGTTGCCTCTGATTGCCGTCTAGTTGAATGAACTGTAATGAGACTTCAATCTTTCTTAGCTTTATTGAAACGGATCGCAGTCGAGCTTGTGTTCATATCAATTATTCATAATGAATGTCTCGGCTCCCTCATTAAAATCGTTAATGTTAAGTGCATCGCCGGCTCCAGTAGGATTTCCATGAAATAATTTAATTCTAACATGCAAGTTACGTGCTGCGTTTCATTGAAGCGTCTTCGTCTCGAATTTCAAAGCCTCCAATTTAGGATTAGGTATATTCGTAGTTACTGTATTAGAACGTATATTAGTAGGTAAGATATTTTATTACAAATATTTGCAATTGTAACTAATCATAATAAGGAGTTTTAGTAGCTTGAAAGAAAAAGCCTTGTCTTGAATGTCTTATAAAATGTTTTTCTCTTTTGTTCACAGCAATCACAATCGGAATCAGAGTAATAGGACCTGCTCTAGGATTTCTCCTTGGAGCCTTATGTACGAGGGTTTACGTCGATCCATTAAAAGACCCTGGCTATGAATACAGTGACCCAAGATGGGTTGGAGCTTGGTGGCTCGGTAAGTCAGTTTTTTTATTAAGATAAATACTCTAGCTATTAAACCAAGAAATATAATCGCAGACCCCAAAAACAATAAAAACATAACAATATGCCTCACCTTGGTTATTTAATGCATGTCGTCAATCTTTTAAAATGCTTAATATTTAACCTGAGTTACTTGAGTGTTAAATCTTGTACCCCATAATGTATGTTCCCTTACGTGACTTCGTTCAAAGTTCATCCGGCAACGGACATATTTATTGTTATTGGTAAACGTTCAGTCTTCCAGCGAACTGTACCGGTATAATGTTCCCATTGAAACATCCTCTACGGTGTGGGAGCTGGAATTCCTCCATACACACATCGCGGAACTGTCAGCTACCGTTACACAACCATTGGTTCGGATTTGCGCGCAAAATCCACGAAGAAAGCACCTTCGTGACTTACATACTAATTGAATGCGTATGACGAAGTGATATTGCAGCGCTGGTTAACAATGACATCTTTATTACGCACTGGGCAGAGTTTGCAGTCCTCTGGTTTTACAATTATGCTCAAGTAGAAATTTGCGCAGAGCGTGCCTCGACTAGCAATAGTTTGGATTCGCAAATTGTCGAATGGTTCCGCGTATTTCCTTATTGTTTCAGTTATAAGTTCATCGATGGAGACTGAATTTTAATACTCGTTTTATGGATATTCGCTACCGGCTTTACTATTCCTTTTATACATTGTAAAGCACGTTGAATTTAAAATTATCATCCTTAACTTAACGTGCACCGTGATTTAGATTTCTTCACGTTTGCTTTATAGTAGAGAAAGGAAAACCAGTTAACGTATGTTGATGCTGGTTACCTATCTTAATCTCGAATTTTAATATTCCGAATATCATAATCCAGAAAACGTTTGGACATTTTTTCATAACCCCGAATTTTAAAATTTCGAAGTTTTGTTTGCCATATAATCGCAACTCCGAATTTCATTTGCCCATTTCTTTATTTGTACGACGTTTTACAATCCAGACGAATGAGTTCCAGACATACGAAATCTAAATGCACAAAATCCAGATGACCGTAATCCATATGCACGAAAGCCAGATTTTTAAAACACAAATTTTTGAAATACAGTTGATTGATATCCAGACAAACAATGTCCAGATTTTTGAAATTCAAATTAACGATATCCAGCGAAACGAAATCCTTCCAGGGGGTCGCAGCACGAACCTAACCTAACCTACTGAATAGATTTTAACACTCTAACCTTTCTGTAATGGGCAAGTAAAACAATAGCGAGTCGGTTCTGGCACTCGCCGGCCGCTGCCGCGGCACGCTCGCTTCGCTCGCTCGGCTCGTGCGTGAGAGGTCACAGTTCAAACCTAACCTAACCTACTGAGTCGAATTTGACACTTAAACCTTTCTGTAATGGGCAAGTAAAACAATAGCGAGTCGGTTCTGGCACTCGCCGGCCGCTGCCGCGGCACGCTCGCTTCGCTCGCTCGGCTCGTGCATCGGGGTCACAGTTCAAACCTAACCTAACCTACTGAGTCGAATTTGACACTTAAACCTTTCTGTAATGGACAAGTAAAACAATAAATTTACTTACTGACAATGTTTATTTTCAGTCGATAGTAAAGGTATAATCACGATTGTATGGAAATCAAATAAAAAGATTATGAAAATCTGGCAATAGTTTATCTGTTATACGATTATATGGGAACCAAATAAAAAGATTATGAAAATTTGGCAATAGTTTATTTGGAAAATGGTACGATGGGAAATAAAAAAAAGTATTCTGAGAATCTGGTATAATGAGATCTGTATTATGAAAATACGGGAAACAAAAAAATACTTTTTAAAAATCTGGTTTTGGTGCATCTGGAAATTGATTCATCTGGGAAATTAAAAAAGGAATTTTAAAAATTTGTCATTCATTACATCTGTCTTTTAAAAGTTCTAACAACCGTTTTCGGGGTTTTAATATTCGGGTAATAGAAATTCGAGTTTTTAATAGGTTACCGTTGAGGCTATCTAGTTTACTCAAATATTTACTGACTTCTCTGAATCGGTATGTTTTCTACTTGATTTTATTACATGCTTTTATGTTATCAAGCATGTAGTCTTATGTACTCAGATAGTAGTGACAGTTATAAATTCCATTCATATCCTTTATCGGCAATAATATTTTAGCGTGTCCAACTCTGTTTATCGGTTCAGTGTAAATTGTTAATACTAATTTAGCATAAAGTTTCACTCTTATTTTCAAAAGTTGTTCGAACGCAAATGATTTATCGGTAGCATAATTTAGTATAATGTTTGCAATGTTGTGCAAAGATAGGCGAATTGAAATCAGCTGCTCGGCGGCAGCAACGCGATGCAATTTTCTCTCAGCTTTCGCTTTTTCTCGGCTCACATCGTCACGGACGCACGTTTTGTGTTATATAATGTGTTACATCACGGCACGTCACCACGACTAAAATAAGCGTTCTATCCACACGGTCACGGCCAAGGCTGCGCGCCTCGTTGTCGACAATTATGCCATCGCCAGCCGTAATGAGTATTTAGTGGGTGGACACGCGAGCACTTTTACTTTTAAACCGGTCGGGTGACCTCGCTCTATGTCAAGAGGTTACTGTCTGGATGAAGTTTCTAAATATTCAACAGGTCCGCGTTCTATTTGTTAATGCGAACAATTTAAATCCTCGGACTTACCTATGTCTAGTGAACGGCCTTGACTCCACCGGTTGGCCTTCGAGCTGAGTCGATGTGGTCTGTTTTGATGTATCAGGATACATTTTGGCTCATTATGAGCTTTTTGTTTTGTAATTATGGGGATGTGCCCTCGGAGAATTCGCATTTGCATACGAATTGCCCGCAATAAAGAAAATTAACGTTGAATTTCTTTGTTTACTTAAATGACTTGTGTGTCTCGAAGTATTTCCATGTGTATTTTACGACATTCAATAAGACGTCTCATAAGTCATTATAAATATGCAGGTTTTTTATTTGCTGTCGACAGCTGATGAAAACATTAGTATTATTTTATATTATTTTTATATCAATATCAGTTTCTTTATTTGTTTTTTCTGCGCTAGCTTTTACTTGGCAACTATTAATAGTTGTTTCGGTAAGAAAAATTATCACGAATAATTGCATTAGAAGGTTATTAGTATCGTCTTAATCTGATTTGTGTACGTGAAGTTTACGATTCGTCATTGAGTCATTGATATTTTTGGCCCTGAATCGATCGTTAATATGATAATTGTAATAATTGCTGTATTCCATAGCCATTTTCGATTAAACAATGTATGTGTGCTTTGCTCTTTATTTGCTCCTTCTCGTTTTTGCTCACGTATAGATTTTTTGCTCGTGTTTGCAGGAATAATAAGCGTTCTGTATTTGGTGCACTGGATTCATTAGTATCATTCAATTTATGGTAATAGTTAAGCCCGATACATATAAACATGTTAAGTGCGTCGAGGCGTGTTGATTAATGGGTAAAATCAACTCGCGATAGCAAGTGGGAAGACTATGCGATTTATTGCTTACCCCAGGTGTACTTTAATGATTTGTATGTATAAGGTAATTATTATGTTGCGTGTCGGATTTTTCGAGTACCTTCCATTGTGGTGTTACCTTGAGAACGCTGATTGATAGTTTTGGCATGTAATGAACAGACACCCACGTCGCTTGTTATTGTAAGGTTTTATCTTCTGTTATCTCCGCATTAATGTGTGTAATATCATCTTTTAAGGGTGGATGACCTAAATTGTTTTAATTAGTCTTCATACGTGCGAAAACATTATCATAGTTATACTTGAAGTATATTTAGCGTTTTTAACTTGGTTTAATATGATTCACTCTTTACACGTAATTACGAAGTAATGCATGCAAAAAGTTACATTGTTTGCAGAATTTTAAATGATATGCTTTCTCGGAACTTCTGCAATACGGATGTTTAAACAGTTTGAAAGTTCATGAATTTGGCCGCAATATTTGAATGTGTTGTTAAATACGTTGACATTACATACAATGGGAAGTTTTGTGGAGATATTTTAATAATATTTTGTTTGTTATAGGAATGGTATTCATAGCCGGCTTCATAGTGCTTCTCTCAGGGCTGATGTTCTGTTTCCCGCGACAAATAAGACAGAGTCCCGTGCCGCTGCCAATCAAGAAGAGCAAAGAGAAGAATGAACCCTTGTTTAAAGGTAGGTATTACTGGACATATATTGACTTTTGACTTATTATAGAATTCGGTCGACAATATTGATCTGTATTATTTTGACCGGATTTAAAAAAAAGGTTATTGTGAAATTTTATTCTGGTAACTTTATTATAATAAAATACAATAAATTCAGGTGGTTTTTGTATTACGCAATAATTATGAGACTTTTAACCTCTTGATGTACGAGTAGACGATTTTCTAATAAAAATACCTGGCAGCATTTACACTTTTTCCATTTCTCCCATATTGTCTATATCTCTATCAACTCTCTATTGTAGATTGTATTCTGTTACCAATCCTCCATTGCAAAACAGACAACAGCTTTTCCAGATTTCAAACATTCTGCTACCGACTCCTCTCTTGCAGATTTCTTCGCAACAATCAAACGGCAGCTCACGAACGACATCCTAATGTGGCGAACGGCCAGCTCCGTGCTGCACTTGATGCCCATCAGCGGAGTCTACTCGTTCCTGCCGAAATACTTGGAGAAGCAGTTCCGGCTACCCACGCATGATGCCAACCTTGTCTCGGGTGAGGTACTATGGGGATTATGATGATAAAAAAAATTGGATGTCTGTAAAGTCGGTTTACTGACGATAGTTGAACGTGACAACGTCTGTTTTAAAATTTATATTGTATTTTTATTGTATTTTAATGTTATTCGTGCAAAAAATAAATAAATGCAAAAAATGTCTCTGGACTATAATCCAGAGGTGGCGCGAACACTGTGATGACGGGTGCCTTTAAAAAAAAAAAACGTGACAACGTCCGATTATGCTTCTTTGTCGCTCGTTCCGCGCTCTCGCTTGCACTTCAAGCCCTACATGGAACGCCTCAGAGCGAGGTAACGCCGCATGCGTCATGTTTTTTCGTGTCGAACGAACTTACGTCGAACGTCTTATAATTCGATAAAGCCGGCTGCACGCACGAAAAAACATGACTGATGCGGCGTTACCTCGCTCTGAGGCGTTCCATGTAAGGCTTGAAGTGCAAGCGAGAGCGCGGAACGAGCGACAAAGAAGCACAATCGGACGTTGTCACGTTCAACTATCGTCAGTAAACCGACTTTACAGACAACCAATTCTTTTTTAAATAGATGGTAGAAGTAAAAATAGGCAGTGTTGTACTCATTTTAGATCTTATTGTTTCATGATAGTGTTGCTAAGTTAGTAAGTAGAGGGTTATTGCACGCCTCATAAGCGAAGCGTTGAGGTGGGTACTACTGTCACTTCGCGCAAAACATCTGATTTTTCAAACTTAAAATGTCTTTATGTATCATACATTGCACTTGTAAGATAATACATACACACACATATTAAGAAAAAACACTATTTTTAACGTTCATGATATTTTTGATGTCATTTTTGTTATTTAAACTAGTTAAAAAACAGTTTAAAAAAGTTCTGTCTTGGACGTCCGTGTGTCTGTATGTGCGGATCCTTTTTCTTGTTAACACGATAGCGACCGAAATACTTTACTAATCGAGTCTTTTTTTTTCTCTTACGCTTGAGTATGCTCAGGAATAGAACCCTTTCATTTTTCAGGGTCTGATTCGATGTGGTTTAATTGTTATTAAATAAACAAAAATAATAATTAATAAATATTTATTAAAAAAAAATTATGAGGCGTGCACTTTTGGATTTTCCAAATTATTTTGTTTTGATACTGATATTTTAATTTGATATAGAAAAACCTGGTATTATTTCGTGTTTATTGTACACTAGCTGTGCCGCGCGGTTTCACCCGAATTACTCCGCTCCTGTTGGTCTGAGTATGATGATATATAGCCTATATTACTCGTGGATAATGTAGCTTTCGAATGGTGAAAGAATTTTTAAAATCGGTCCAGTAGTTTATGAGCCTATTCATTACAAACAAACAAAGTTTTCCTCTTTATAATATTAGTGTAGTTAACAATTATGCATCTAAATTAAATATAATATGTATGGTGTATACAAAAAATTTTGCACTTAGAATAAATATTACTTGTTTGTGCAATAGATTGATAGTGAAAATAAAATTTATATCTTCATGTGAATAATCGTGGTATCGAGTTATTATTTTATAACGCTCTGTTGGTCAAGGTTTCAACCGTATCCACTATATAATGTTTTTATAATTCACTGAATTTACTGAATTGATTATTTTTAATAAAAAGTAAGATTAAAAATAATATACTTTGTAGAGTAGTTATTTCAATATGTATTATTGGGGTGAATATTTAGTTCTTTCATTATTTTTTCTCATAAACAAAGCCATTACAAATGTTAATTTGTCCTGTAGAGATTTATTATTTATTTATTATTCTTCAATATACATAGAAAACTTATTGCATATTATATTAAGTATACAAAACAAAACAGTATAGTTTATTAGGCGGCCTTATCACTTAGAAGTGATCTCTTCCAGGCAACCTGGGCAAAAGGTGACAAGCTTACTAAAATGACAATGGTAGGTGGTAGAAAAAAAGGCAAGGATAAAAAAAAACAAAAAGAAGAGATATAAATATTTCTTCCCAAGAAGTTAACTGCTAACGGTAATATTATAGCAGATATTATTAAGATGACTTTTAACATCAACAGGACTTAGAACATTTAAAATATTGTTAACATTATTTAAAAAATCTATTTAAATTTATGATAAATTGTACATAAAATGCAGAGGCTGTCTGTATGTCTCTCTTTATACTATGCTTAAGTGAAACTTTTATACATAGATCGGTGGTAAAATTATTTCTTGGTCTAACGCTCGCCCGTTCGCCTCTTCGGTACAGTGATTACGGAAACCTAACCACTTTATGAAAGTTCGAATCGATTAGAAATAAATAAAGTGTCCAACTTTAGGCAACGCTGATCATCTACTCTACCTTAAATCTTAGTACATCAAGTTTTATTGAAAAACTCACAGGACAATCATTTTTGTAGGTCTAAGGAATCCTACTTCTATGTAAGCTGTGGTCACATGAATCTGGTTAAAGTTACGTGGACTTTTTTGAGGTTTTTATGTAATTTTCAGTAATTATGGAAATACCTTTAAACGAATCCTTGAAAAAATAAAGAAAAAATATAACAGCTGATAACAACAAGTAAAACAACGTCACATTTCCAGGTCTTGGCGGCATTCTGGTGATGGGTCTGGGCATCATCACCTCCGGAGTTGTGATATTGAAGTTGGTCCCGAGCGCACGGCAAGTTGCCGCGTGGACTGCTGCAACCGCTGCTATATATAGTGCTGGTGAGTTCTGGAATGTTCTGGAAGGTTCTGGAAGGTTATGGAAGGTTGTGGAAGGTTCTGGAAGGTTGTGGAAGGTTCTGGAAGGTTGTGGAAGGTTCTGGAAGGTTGTGGAAGGTTGTGGTAGGTTGTGGAAGGTTATGGAAGGTTGTGGAAGGTTCTGGAAGGTTATGGAAGGTGGTGGATGGTTATGGAACTGGTCAGGATTTGTGGAAGTGTTTGTTAGATATTGTTTAGTGTGGATGGTGATTATTTAGTATGTTGAATGAGCATGTATTACTTAAAATTCAAAGAAATTGTATGGTGTATTTTTTACAATATAAAATAATTTCGATCCAGGGGTATACTTATTGCGTATATATGTTAAAAGATGTGTAGTTGAAGAAGTAAAGTAAAAAAAAGTATCCAAGCCGCCGCAGCCGCCAATGCATAATAAAGTCAACAACTGGCATTTGTAAAAAATAAATAACTTTTTATTTACATATTTCCTAACAGAAATAATTACTTCTTAAAATAATTGAAACAACAATAAAATAATCAACTCGTTTCAAGCGTCAAACATTGTATACTATACATGTATAATAATAGTTGATATTGAGCCACTTAGTGCTTATTATACACGTGTCATGATTCAATTTGGTGCCTAGACTTTAATTGGCTGTTTTGGAACGTTTCATGGCGTGGCGTTTGTGTACTAACTAAATAGATAGATTATTCTTTATTGCTCTTCACTACATAGTATAAAGCAAAGTCGCATTCTCTGGTCCTATGTCCCTATGTCCCTATGTATGCTTAAATCTTTAAAACTACGCAACGGATTTTGATGCGGTTTTTTTAAATAGATAGAGTGATTCAAGAGGAAGGTTTTAGTATATAATTTATTATGTTTTACACAAAGCGGGCGAAGCCGCGGGCGGTAAGCTAGTACACAAATAAAAGATATAAATGGAGTATGTATCTAGCTGTGAAACCGCGGGCGAAATCAAGTATTTCTGTATCTCATATGTTATTTTGATGTACCTACAATCTATATTACTATAAAGTTTAATCTAAATTCGTCAAGAATTTTTTGTGAAAGAGTAACAAACATACATACATCCATCCTCATTAAATATCGCATTTATAATATTTGTAGGATGTAATATAAAGAGGTTTGTGTATCGACTGTTTGTGACTTTGTAAGATGAAATCTCTGGGTTTAGTGAACTGATTCGAAAATTATTTTATCAATAGAAAGCAACGTTATCTGAGTGTCATAGGTTATATTTTATCTGGTTTTATCCGGGGTCAACCCAACAATTTATGAATGACAAATAAATAAAATGTGAATAAACTAATTACTAGTTATATTCTATACTAGCTGCTCCGCGCGGTTTCACCCCCGTGGCTCCTCTCCTGTTGATCGTAGCGTGATAATATATAGCCTAAAGCCTTCCTCGACAAATGAGCTATCGAACACCGAAATAATTTTTCAAAATAGGACCAGTAGTTCCCGAGATTAGCGCGTTCAAACAAACAAACAAACTCTTCAGCTTTATAATATGTACTAGCTTTCCGCCCGCGGCTTCGCCCGCGTTTTCAGAGAAAAACCCGTTCCAGTAGGATTTCCGGGATAAAACCTATCCTATGTCCTTTCTCGGGTATCAAAATATGTATATCTATACCAAATTTCATGCAAATTGGTTCAGTAGTTCAGGCGTGATTGAGTAACAGACAGACAGACAGAGTTACTTTCGCATTTATAATATTAGTATGGATTAGTATAGATTGAATATGTAATTTATCTCTTGCCATTTAAACATTATGCTCATAGCTTTACAATGATTTTCAGGTATGATCCTCCTAATGTTCGTCAGTTGTCCCGAGGAAAGCTTCCGCGTCATAACAAAAGCGGAGATGGCCAATTTATCGTGCAGTGTCGACTGTCATTGTGAAAATGCTTCCTATAGTCCCGTTTGTGGACAGGTGAGAATACACACACACATAGGAGAATGTTTGCACACGTACACGTATATGCGACCGCCTCCTTGGTACAGTGGTTGACGCGTGAGCGTAGAACCGAGGGGTCCTGGGTTCGATTCCCGGTGGAGACGAAGAAAAAAAAAATGTGTCGGTCTGGCAGGACACAGAAGGCTGATCACCTACTTGTCCTTAAAGAAAATCGATCAGTGAAACAGATGTATGCATAATGCATCTGCCCCTTACCCCACTTGGGGACTTGGGACTTAACTTACACGTATATGAATTCGTACAAGCTCCTATACATGCATATATGTAAACATGTACACGCATACACATACACGCATAATAACGCACGCTCACACGCACGCGTGTGCGTATTGAGAGCGTATACGTATACAAACGAACGTTTTTGTGAGTGTGAACGTCCGTTTATACTCTACTCACCCATAAAATGCATGCACTTTTATGGTAACATACACTTTTCTATAATTTAATGTAATTGTCATTTACACTAAAATTGACAAAGAATTAATTAGACTTTTGCTTTATAATGGAAAATGGAATTTAAAAAAAATTCTGTTGCTATAGTAACATCTCTAAATATTTCTAATTAATATTAAGTTCTTTCATTTAATCCTTAAGTAGCTAGTAAAATAACAGAAAAGTAAAATAAATTTGGAAAATCCAAAAGTGCACGCCTCATAATTTTTTTTTAATAATTATTTATTAATTATTATTTTTGTTTATTTAATAACAATTAAACCACATCGAATCAGACCCTGAAAAATGAAAGGGTTCTATTCCTGAGCATACTCAAGCGTAAGAGAAAAAAAAAGACTCGATTTGTAAAGTATTTCGGTCGCTATCGTGTTAACAAGAAAATCCTCCGCACATACAGACACACGGACGTCCAAGACAGAACTTTTTTAAACTGTTTTTTAACTAGTTTAAATAACAAAAATGACATCAAAAATATCATGAACGTTAAAAATAGTGTTTTTTCTTAATATGTGTGTGTATGTATTATCTTACAAGTGCAATGTATGATACATAAAGACATTTTAAGTTTGAAAAATCAGATGTTTTGCGCGAAGTGACAGTAGTACCCACCTCAACGCTTCGCTTATGAGGCGTGCAATATTAAAATCAACATGCAATTTTGAACCTTATCCCCTTGTATTAAAGTGCACAATAATTCCAGGACTCATACACATACATGTCGCCGTGCCAAGCGGGTTGCTTGAGCAGCAAGCAGTTGGACAATAGCACGTGGTTGTATTATAATTGTTCCTGTGTTGATGGCGATCTACAAGGACTTAAGGCTTATAAAACGTGAGTTTTTAATTAAATAAATAAATCATTTATTTTCATATAATAATTTTACAAATTAAAGTGATCCAGGCTCCTAAGATAGTAAGAACCGATTTTCTGGAGCCTGTGTCTTCCGTTTTCAATTACTAATTATTAAGTTTTTTCTAATAAGTGTTGTATTGGCGGATGTTTAGTTGCAATTGAGACTGGTGGTTTGGGGAAAAGACTGACAATGGGACAAAGGAATATAAAAGTCATCGTTGTTTATACTTTTGGAAAGCTTATATTATTATACAAGCATTGTTCTTTTTTCAAATTGGACTTTATATGCTAGTGTAACTAGCCAAATGAAATTTATGAGCTTATAGAAAACAGGTTTTTAGTGTCTTTTGTCAGTGCGGTCAGTTTGTTTCGAATTGTGTTAATTTTGTACTTAGAAAAAAAAAAAGACGTGTGGCACTCGGGGACTGCCGCGGTAAAGCTATTGCATGCTATGGCTTCAAGCCACACCTCCGCGACCGTCGGAGTGGGGAGCGTGAGGTATTTCGTTACTAAATTTCTGGATTCGGTCCCCGCGCTCAAGGCCCGCGATAGAAGCTATGCAAAGCTTAAAAAGACGTGTGGCACTCGGGGACTGCCATGGTAAAGCTACAAGCCACACCTCCGCGCCCGTTGGAGTGGGGAGCGTGAGGTTTTTTCGTTACGGAATTTCTCGATTCGGTCCCCGCGCTCAAGGCCCGCGATAGCAGCTATGCAATAGCTTAAAATTATCTATAATAAATACATATATCTCTTCCAGAATCGAACGCTACGAGCTGAAAAACGCTACATACGACGACTCTGCCAACTGGAACGGTTTCGCCGTGACCGGCGAGTGCGGAGGTCCCTGCAACCAGATATACGTGTTCATCGCGATATTCGCGGCCGTTATGTTCGTACACGCGAGTGGGGAAGTGGGAGCCGTGTTGCTGATCATACGGTGTACTGATAAGCACGGTGAGTGTGCGTGTAATATTTGTTTAAGTAGGTGAATAATACCAAATGGGCAATGTATTGTAATCTCATTTGACTTATGATTTGATTTCATAACGCTTAGTCAAAGCTTTAATTGTTTGTTTTGCCCTTTGACTGACACTCCCTGGAACAGCAAATTTCAGTATATCTTTTATACTTCCATGTAAACGTCAATAATGATTGAAATGAATATCTGCATTCGCCTCAACCCATTGACCACAACAGGGCGCGTTCATTATTTCATGGACCCTCTTCAAAATGGGCAGTGTTGGCCCAACAAATAATCGTCGCCATTAAGCTACGTCGTACTGCAGTGTGTATTTGACTTGTGTGTGTGACTGTACCTGTAGTGTGTAGTACATTTGCAACCATATATATGTGTACATGCCATGTGTATTTGCCGCGTTTATGTTTGTACATGCGAGTGGAGAAGTGGGGGCTGTGTTGCTGATCATACAGTGTACTGATAAGCATGGTGAGTGTGCGCGACTGTACTGCAGTGTGTATTTGACTTGTGTGTGTGATTGTACCTGTAGTGTGTGTGTAGTTGTAAGACGTGAGTGTGCGCGACTGTACAGTACGATTCACGAAAGATGACCGCAAATGGCGGCCGTTTGCGCACGTACACTGATGAAGAAAAGACTAATAATATTTTAATGTTGGTAAAATAATTTGTGTAATGTTGTAAACGCTGGTTATGCAAATAAATCAAACGTAATTTTAAATGTTTATTAAAATAAATTGAACCAAAAATATTATAAAAATTAATTGTCTGTAAAGTCAGTTTACTGACGATAGTTGAACGTGACAACGTCCAATTGTGCTTCTTTGTCGCTCTTTCCGCGCTCTCGCTTGCACTTCAAGCCTTACATGGAACGCCTCAGAGCGAGGTAACGCCGCATGAGTCATGTTTTGTCGTATGTGCAGCCGGTTTTATCGAATTATAAGACGTTGTCACGTCAAAAATATTGCAACACGCTGTACACCAAACTTCTCGACTGTCTATTCAAAGTATTGCCTTTTCCTCGCGGCATTGCGATGGCTTAAAATAGCAAATAAGTTCAACACAATAACAAATCTCAACAAAAAACTTAAAAAAACAACGAAAACTTATCAAATAAAAAATAATTTAAAACAAAGAAACACTTCTTTTCGACTGTACTCGAGAGCAGTGTGAGCGCGTCGAACTCAAAACTCAAACATTTATTTATTTAATTAGACTTCTTCGAGAAATACTTTAGAAACGTCATATTTTACATATTTTTAACATTTACCACCGATTCGGAAAGCAGTATCTATGGAGAAGAACGGGCAAGAAACTCCATAGTTGCTCTTTTTAATAATGTCAGTATTACAATTTAATTACAAAATATGTAACTGTATATTATCATAATCGTCGACGCCGCGATAGACGAATAGCGACTGAGCAGCCATCGCGAGACGCGCGCGCACCAACGGCGTCGCTCCGGTCCCGACTCGCCGCGCTCCGCCCGCGCCTCACCTCGCACCTCCAAAGGGACCTAAAATATACCTTCTGCGCCGTGATCATCTTTCGTGAATCTTAATGTACCTATTAATAGTGTGCGTGTGTTTTTGAGAGGGTCGGGCGAGTGCGGCGGGCCCTGCAACCGGATATACGAGTTCATTGCGATATTCGCGCCCATGAGTACGGTAGATTTGTGAGTGTGGGCGACTGTACGTGCAGCCGGCCCAGTGTGTTGTGTGTTGATTGCGATAGCCCAGTTACTTATTCGCAGCTAGTTGATGTTTAACAAAATTTTTAAGCTATTGAATAGCTTCTATCGCGGGCCTTGAGCGCGGGGACCGAATCCAGAAATTTCGTAACGAAAAAACCTCACGCTCCCCACTTCGACGGTCGCGGAGGTGTGGCTCGAAGGCACGCTATGCAATAGCTTTACCTCGGCAGTCCCCGAGTGCCACACGTCTTTTTTATTTTAAAATCTCATTGTTTCCAGACAAAGCGATGGCGATGGGCGTGATCCAGTTCGCGATAGGCGTGTTCGGCAACGTGCCGTGCCCGATCGTGTTCGGCGCGGCCGTGGACGCGGCGTGCCGTCTGCGGGACGCGGCGTGCGGGCTGCTCGGCGCCTGCGCGTCGTACGACAGCGACCAGCTGCGGCACTTCTTCCTGGGTGAGTGTGTGTGGCCAACGTGCGGGCTGCTCGGCGCCTGCGCGTCGTACGACAGCGACCAGCTGCGGCACTTCTTCCTGGGTGAGTGTGTGTGGCCAACGTGCGGGCTGCTCGGCGCCTGCGCGTCGTACGACAGCGACCAGCTGCGGCACTTCTTCCTGGGTGAGTGTGTGTGGCCAACGTGCGGGCTGCTCGGCGCCTGCGCGTCGTACGACAGCGACCAGCTGCGGCACTTCTTCCTGGGTGAGTGTGTGTGGCCAACGTGCGGGCTGCTCGGCGCCTGCGCGTCGTACGACAGCGACCAGCTGCGGCACTTCTTCCTGGGTGAGTGTGTGTGGCCAACGTGCCATGCCATGTTGCCATGTTGTATGCCATTCCAAGGAAAGCCACGCCAACTTCAGCCCAGTCATTAAGTTTGTAAGTAAAATTTTCAAACAGTGTCCCACCCGTCACCACCTTCATCTGCCACTACAAGCTGATTCAAACTTCTATTATTTAAGCCTGCAATTTTACTCAAATTGCAAAAAAAATAAACAAATCCGATTTCATTTATCACACAGCGATCTCTAATGTCATTCATTATATCATATCACTGTTACGTTCGCTCACGATATCACGTGGCCGCCAACGTGACGTGCGTGTTACTAAATAGCGTGCGTGACAGACTTTTTCTTAATAACAAATCTTAATAGGTTAGGAGCGTCAGTTTCTATACATATCTTATATGAAGATAGCTTTGTACTCTCGTTGGCTATATAATTCGTATATTGTTTATGTAATCTTCTTATATATAAAAATGAATCGCAAAATGTGTTGGTAAGCGCATAACTCGAGAACGGCTGAACCGATTTCGATAATTCTTTTTTTATTATATTCCTTGAAGTACGAGGATGGTTCTTATGTAGAGAAAACGTAAACATGTACCACGGGCGAAGCCGGGGCGGACCGCTAGTTAATAATATTTCTTATGAACTAAATCGTTATTTCAAAACAGATTTAGTAATTGGAACTGTCGCTCCTAGAGTACATGTTTAATCAAATATGTTATTAACCATATGCCCTAGTATTATACACTACTTTCCAAAACCAAACAAGTTCTCAAATTGAGAACTGTATTTTTGGTTTGTTTCTTAAAATTACATAGTATAAACTCTTTTACTAATTATCCTCATATATCTATTTCAGGTCTATCCGCCGGGCTTATGTTCCTAGCGTTCATAATGGACATGCTAGTGTGGAGCCGGGCGGGTCGTATCGACATGAACCCGTGCGAAGTATCGGAAGCCCCTCACTCCCCGCTCGCCAGCCCCCTAACACCCACCTCACCGGACACACAGCTCTGACAGAAAATAACGTATGAATCGCACCTGTGAAGTGGAATAGTGCAACGGAATAGTGTAACGGAATAGTGCAAGGGAATAGTGCAACGGAATAGTGTAACGGAATAGTGCAACGGAGTAGTGGAACGGAGTAGTGAAGCCCATTTGTGATAGTGAAACTCGCCCGTGAAAATAGTGAAGGTCATTTGTGGAATTCGTCTGTGAAAAATAATAATTTACTGGAAACAAAATGGTGAAGCCAATTTGTGAAATGCAATAGTGAAGCCCATTTTTGAAATACATCTGATGATTTGTGAAACGCAATAGTGAAGCTTTTATTGATCTATTTGTGAAAAAATAGTGTATAAATCACCTGTTCAGTGTAATAGTGAACAACAGTGAAGCCTATTTCTGAAATCCCTAGCGGTTGGTATTGGAACTCAACATTAATATAAAATAACAAATGATATTTGAACTTCATTCTTCTAATAAATAAAAATGTATGCGTGTACTAGAGTACACACGTAAAAAGTGAAACTTCTTTATGACCTTAAAAATGTCACGAGTATGGCGTAACGCAAAAATGTCACGCGTACGGCGTAACGCAAAAATGTTACACTAAATTTTTGTCCAACCCCGATAAAAAAGTTTCACTTCAAAAACAATTATGTATTAATGTAATCAAGATAGGCCGTTTGTGAATCAACGCACGCACGTATAATTTAAAATTTATTCAATTTGAAAAAAAAAATTGTGATCATTTTTATCAAATCAAGGGTAAAATTTGAATTGCTATAACTTCTTTATTATATTTGTGCGCCTTGTGCCTATTATTGAAACTTATTTGTGGTGATTTGCAATAATAATATCATTGTTTATATGAATGTTCTTTTCAATTTTTATGAAGTTTCTAGTAGAAATTGTTTGAATTTAGTAGTATAAATATTTTGCTTTTTACTTGAATTTTAGTGCAATTTTACAAATGTATCTTTACGATTGGATTTTGCAGTATATAAATATATATTTGATCATTTATTATGCTCCTATATAATAATTAAACATCGTTTGTTGTTTTCTTAGTACAATACGCTGCTAGGAAATATTATATTTATCAATATATTTATATAAATTTTTTGTAGTAGAGATGGGGTTTCGTGTAATAAATGGACTTCTAGAAAAAAATATTTTTTCCATTGAATTAATAATAAAATATAGTGTGAATGTGCAATGTAGGGTGAAAAGAAGTATCTTAGTGGAATATTTTTATGGCGGGCATATGCTAATATGCTAGAGAATGACTGAATAGGCATATGCATTAAATTAATATAGTATGTATTTCATATATAAGTGTTTGTATCAACGATGTGTGTTCGCGGTAATGCATTTAACTGCCACGTGTCACATTTTCGGCAACTTTTTAGTAAAATAACAAAGGAATCGTGGTTTTATACAATTTTACATAATGTTTTTTCGTATTCTACTTTTTAGACCAGTGCTTAAGTGACTTTTGTTAATACGCTAAATATTTATACGAATTGCATAATATTTGTTATTTTATATGTTGCAAATACATATATTTGGGGGTTTACAACGATAATTTTCAGTCCCGTGTAGTTAATGCTAGTAGCATTATGCATAATCACAATTTGGGACTGATATATTATGTGCTGTTTCGCTGTCTTTGTGTGTTAAATAGTTACAATCATTTATATTGTTTTTAAACTTTAATACTTTTAAATATTCATATGTGAATTGAAAAAAGGTCCTTCGAGTCCGCAATTTTTCTTATTCATGTGTTAAAATATAATTTTGGTTAATCTACAATGTATGTATTTACTTTATATTTATTATGTTAAATATCTAATCTAATTATATATTATAAAGGCGAAAGTTTGTAAGGATGTATGGATGTATGGATGTTTGTTACTCTTTCACGTAAAAACTACTGAACCGATTACAATGAAATTTAGCACACATATAGAGGGTAACTTGGATTAACACATAGGATAGTTTTTATCCCGGAAATCCTACGGGAACGAGAACTATGCGGGTTTTCCTTTGCAAACGCGGGCAAAGCCGCGGGCGGAAATCTAGTATATTATAAAAGAGTACATAAAGACAGCGCTCAGCGAAACATTTATATTTCGATTATTGCGAATTAAATGGCTAGTGATTAGACGTTTATTTTAGGGATAGTATTTTTAATTTTTTTGTAAATATATTAAGATGAAATATAATCACAATAGTAATATTTTATTGATAATATAATTTTTTAATTTACTTTAAAATTTACTCGCTCGAGCTATGGCCAGTCAATGTAACAATAAAAATAGTTTATGAATGAAGCAGTGAATATTTTTAACTATTATTGTATCTGTAAAATGAATACAACGGTATTTTTTTAATATGTGAGACAAATCAGCCTTACAAACATCATCAAATATTTTTTACCAATAATGATTCCATGATCTTTTACAAACTTTAATTCCGGTTTATACAATTATTACATTATAAAAATATCGTTGTTGAAATGGATAGGATAATAGTTATTTTTTAGATAAATATTATATTTTTAATCGCCAGATTTTTACACAAATGACGGACTATAGTTCAGTGAATGATATACAATAAAAGGCTGGGCCAAGTGTAAACGTGTTATTATAAAATTTATAAGCAAGTCTAGGTTATTTCTCTTGTCGAGATCTGCAATACGTTTTGCTATTGTTAATTCTTTGTAAATCAATTAATTTCTTATCAATATATGGGGGTTTATATCTTTAGGATGGCATGTGCAATAAAAAAAGAATTTTTATTTTTAAAAATCAAAGCATACCGGCCACTGCCATATTGCATAGTAATGATTATATTATACAGATAAAAAATATTTCTAATGAGTAATGACCATCATGTACTTGTGTTCTGTGCCACCAAATCTTTTTTTTTTATTATATGTATTGTAAATATCGTATTCGTAATTTCTAACATGTGCATTATTCGTGTGCAATCTTTATAAATGTTTATGAATTGAATAAATTAGTATAAATGTTTTTTTTTCTTATATTTTCTTTTGGCTGCGTTTTATCGAATTGCGGCAGAGCATAATTATTATTATTATGATATTTAGGGCGTTCTATTTTGAACAGGGAATTTAATTGAAATATTATACATCACTAGTGAATGTCATCAGTTAGTTTTTAGTTGAATTTGTTGTCTGTTTTGCGAATTAGTACTAATCAATCAAGTTAATGTTTTTTGTAACAATAACAAATAAAAACACTAGTCTATGTTTATACATATATATGTAGTTGTAACAAATGAATACCTCTTGGTATTGTCAATTTATTGATTGTATTAATATTAAACATCATGTAATAAATCATGCATAATCACAAGCCGTTTTTTGGCGAAATTTTGATATTCTTATGAAATATTCGCTCAGTGGTAGCTAACCTTATTTATAGAAAATAAGCAAAGAAATTGGAATGTCTGTTTGTTTTGTTACAGGAAATTTTGAATATTAAAAAGCTATAGGTATTGGGTTTATATCTTTATAGCCGTGAAATTCGTGCCTTGCAAAGTGTCTATTCAAAATACTATTTGACAAAATAAATACAATTAAAAAAAATCTTGTTATTTTTTGCTTATATTTTCGTAATAATTTTTGCAGTGCCGACGAACAAAATGTCACTTATTTAAGGGAAAATGTGTATGTTATAAGGTGTAGTTTTAACAATTTACCAAAAGATCACAAATATTATTTATAAAAAGTATATTATGTACGCGTCTGTACTTTGTTTTAACCAATTTCAAAAATTTCTAGAAGGTTTTTGGTTAAATGTATTTTGTAATGTTCCCGGTATGGCTACTTATCTGTTCATAATAATTGTTACTGTGCGTTCGTCACATATTTTATAATAATTTGTAAATAAAACATTATTGAGAGATACATTGGGTTTATTTTTGTCAATCCCTATATAATCCTTCATTTATAAGTTCTCAAAATCACAACATGAGCTGTTTCGTTTCTCTTTTCTCAGAAAATTTGAAAAAATTCGGCCAAGGTAAAAGCACCTAATACGGAGGTATTTCACAACATTTGAAAGTAAGTAACAAAGATAAGCATATGTAAGTATTTATTTTTAAAGGTGCCAAACCGCTTTATCGTTAAAAGTGGAACTTAAATTTTGTATTGCTGTTGAGTCTATGTTTATTTTCATGATATTTCTTATTAAAAAAAAAAAAAAAATATTTAAATAGTCAGGTCGATTTTCCCTTAATACGGAGGTATGGTTATGGTCAGAACCTATTACTGCGGTAGACGGCTCCTAATACGGAGGGTCAGAAATTATATTCATTGAAGTTCCCTACAAATAATATTTATTAAATAATATAAATGTGTTCTAAATCGGTGTTTTCTTAACTGTTCCCCACTCTAGAACTTATAATTACTTGCTTAGTCATCTTAAGGTCTCCAGAATGGGTCATGTAGTAGAGACTTAGCTTAATACGGTTAATGTTGAAAGATGAGTCTTCCTACATTACATTTACAATATACATAGTACACAACATTTACTATTCATAAGCTAGTATTTTATAAACTAAGTTTTTTGTATTAATAAGCCGTTCAAGTTTGTATGTTGTATTGTTTATAGCATTTTCCTACTATTTAAATAGCTTGTTTCATATTTGTAAGTCATTTTTTACCCAAAAAATAAGAAATAAAATACCGCCGTAATACGATACGAATTTTATAGATTAATATCCTAATACGGTGGTATAACTCCGAAATAGGAAAAAATACTGGGCATGTTTAATTGTTTATAACTTTCAATTGAATTAGTTCCAATAAGTTGAAATAATTATTTATCTGATAAATTAGAAACCATAATATTCTGCGGTATGTGTTCTTAACCCTTAAATTGTCACCCCTAGATAACTTGTGTTTATAATGTTCAAATTTGGAGGATGTGTTGGAATTAGGATAGAAAAGAGGAAAATGAAAAAAAAAAATTAAAAATTTTAATTTTTTCTATTGTTTTCAGTATGTCACATAAAACGGACACTGCCAATTATATGTACATGTTCGAACCGTCACATATAACGGACATTGCACATTATTCCTGCAACCGTGGTACATGAATACAATGCCCATTTTCAACTCTATAATTCAAAATTATTATCAAATTATAATTATGGACGATCTAGAATAAGCTTTTCAAACATCTGTCTTAAAATGTTGGTTAAAACTTTAACGATATCGTTAAAAATAATGGATTTTAAAAAACGACACTACCAAAAATCACAGCCTAAGAATATGCTAAGAATTGGAATAGAAATAGTATTATGGTTAAAATCGAACATGATGTATTGGAGCCAAGTAGGTAAGAATCGGTCAAGTAGTTTCAATACAATCAAAACAACAACAACACACAAAAAGTAAAAAAAAAACACGAAAAAAAAAAACACTAAACACCCCTTTTATTAGTTTTATCTGTATGTTTTTATATACTTAAAAAAAATGTTTGTTTAGATTTAATTCAAACTTTAGTACCACACAGCCTTTTTTTTAACTTATTATCTGACTTAACCCATGGCTCCCGGGGAAGGAGCCGTGGGTTAAGTCGGATTCCTACCGACTAAAACCCCACTGTGTACCAACGCGCTGCTTTAGACGGAATGCGGGAACACTATCGCAATCTTCCGCATGTCCCGCCCAGCAGTTGCCCCTTTCCAGGCCCTCCGCGAATTGCCTGTTTCCAGGCCCTCCAAACCAAATTACCCACCCCAAGGCGGCGCAAGCTGGCACACGAGCTCACGCCACCCAAAGATCGGTTTTTTAGGGTTCCGAACCTCAAAAGGAGAAAACGGATTCTTTCATTCGCAAAGGAAGTAAAATCTGCAAGGTACTTCCCGTGAACTCAGCATCTTGAAATTTGGTACGAAGTAACGTCTCATAACACAGATAGAGGAATAATTGCGAAAAACATAAATTTTTGTTACACCATATCATAAAAAATAGGTTTGTTCTTAACCCTCAGTGCATGAGTCCGACTTGCACTTGGCTAGTCTTTATTTTTTTTTTCAATGAACAACGAACAACTACAGTGTTTAGTATAATATGACTCCTTAGTCATGATATCATCTACCTATTTCTGAAGTAGGTAGTATAGAAAAAAACTAAAAATAAAAGAAAATGTATTGACGTCATTTTTATTATTCACATTACAAAGCTATTATTAATTTCATACAAAGGACAGGGTGATGTTCTCATATTGTGTTCTTTATTTTTCTGCTCTAGAGCGATCTGTAAAAAGAAAATCATTATTACTGTTTTTCCTAATATACCGGGTGTAATTGTTATGCATGCACAGGCGATTATTCAGTTACAATTGCAGATATCAAGAAAGATTTTTGTTTAAAGTTATTATTGTCATTTTACTCATTAGGTAAACTACTTTCGATATTAGTTTAAAGATTTTTACGCTACAGCGTGTAAAAATCTTTTAACTTTAACCTGAGTTACCTACATTATACATACTCTACATCTAAGCAGTGAATGACAAAACAATATTCTAAAAAGGAGATAATAGTTAATACAGAGTTAAAATATATTTTTTGAGAATATAATTATTTCTAGTTCTATGGTAATATTATCTGTAAACATCTAAGCTTGAAGAATAACATAAAGTTACGTACACATTCAATATCGGCGTTTCGATTCGAACCAATTGCAATGTCGGCAACACCTCTATAAACAAAATAAATAGATATTAGACACATATACATGACCATAATAAAAAAAAAATATTTTGAGTGATGGTAACTACATAAAAAAATATATTCAATTCCACAATGTGGACACACAATTAAAACGAATTATAAGTTAACAGCTCTTACAGAAAACCTCAAAATTACAAAGAAAAAATAAAATTCACATCTTTGAAATAAAGTTCCTTTTTTATATATTTATTAAAATATAAATTATATGCAAAAATACAAATAAATTTGTAGAAAATTTAAAGTAAAGGTTCCCGTTTAGCGATTTTTGTTATCATTTTGAAAAACTTACCCAAAGCAGCGGAATAGACGGTAGCTAACTGGGCGGCAAAAATGACCCAAATCACAGAGATTATCAAAGGAAATTGCTCAAACCACATCCTCAATGAACGTTGCATTTTGAACTTCTAAATGTGGAAAAATCTACACATACGCCTTATATATTGAGAATTTGTTCTTATCATGTTAATTAATAATGTAGTGTTAAATAAATTGAAAGAATAAGGAAATAACAAAGTTCCCAATGTCATAGAAAGTAATTAGTTTTTTGTTTCAGATGATTGTGTTTTTTTTTTTTTTTTTTTTGTGTGGTGTCTCTCAATGTTAGCCAGAAGGGCTTCTACATTTTAACGCGGACGCGGGGGTGAACTGAAGGTTCACCCTGGTAGCGACATGCACAAGGGCGTCCCCCCTTGACGGGGACCACGAACCTCGGCTTGAGCTGTCGCTTGAGTGGAGGAGGCCAGAAGGGCCCTAATCGGACGGGACAGATGATTGTGATCATAATCGTTTTGTACAAAATAAAATGTATCAATTGTTTAAAATGAGTGTTATTTCAAGGTTATTCATTAGTATATCCATGCCGCATGAAACTCGTATTCAGTGTTGTTCTGTATTGGAATATTGCATAGAATCTTTTCGAACGCACTAAGAACAACGAAAGATTTGATATAGTGGGGTTAGAATGAGCAATTGTTCGTATGATGTAAATGCACCCTAAAGAAAATATGAATAGGCTCTTTTTTGCGTAGTGTCGCTGCTAGGAAGGAAGCTACAGCCACACCCCGGACACTCCATACAAAATTATCGTTTTGGCAGTCACACTGTAGAGACTGCAAATGTGTGTGTTAACGCTTTATGGTTGGCACATATTTTGTGACTAGCGTAAAAAAAATTCGCGTTTTTCTGATGAAATACATCCGTAAACAGCACAATATCTAACCATTTTCTACGAAAAGCGATAATCACAAATCCAAAATAATAAAATTACTTTAAGTCAATTTGATTAATAATCTTCTATTACATATAATAAATCTGTAGTAGGGTCAATTCTGTACATTGAAAATATTGAAAAAATAAATAGCAGGGGGTGTTACTGGATCGATACCAAACCCAAATATTTGATTAAAAAAATTTTTGTCTGTCTGTCTGTCTGTCTGTAAGTGAAGACATCACGTGAAAACTAACGGTTCGATTTCGATGAAACTTGGTATAATTATACCTTATTATCCTGGGCGTAAAATAGGATACTTTTTATACTGGAAAAATACGTAGAAAAAAAATAATCTTAATTTTTCAGTTTTCTCCATAGACGTTGTTCTGTAGAACCGCGTACACACGTTGGGTATTATTAGCCTAGCCGTATTTGGGTCCAATAGATATTTATAAGATGTTATTGTCAGAGTTACTCAAAATGGAGAAATAAACCATCCACGCGAAGACCGACAACATCCGCGCGGACGGAGTCGCGGGCGGAAGCTAGTTATAAATAAATAATATTATAAATAAATAATAACTCATAAATGCGAAATTTTGTGAGGATGGATGTTTGTGTATGTGTGTATGTTTGTTACCCTTTCACGCAAATACTACTGAACATTGATTACACTGAAATAATACTTTTTATCCAGGAAATCCCATGGGAACGTGAAATATGCGGGTTTTCCTTTGTGTACCTACGCGTGCGAAGCCGCTGACGGAAAGCTAGTAAAAAATAATTAATTAATTATAATGTTGTCAATCTTCGTTGCGTATCGTCCTTGTAGAAAAATGCGGACCATTTATAGCCTGATCGTGCGGGGTGAGAACACTTACGTGTTTAATTTTGGCGGGAGGCGGAGAGTGTCTGTAGCGTTTAGCTACTATTATGTATTCTGTGCTACAGCTACAGCTTAACCATTGATAGATCATAGATGTCATAACGTAAACAACAATTAGTGAAGTTTGTTAACAGATCAACATACACAACCATACCCAACATATACGTACAGAGTTTCTAATGAATAAAATGTTATTCAACTATGTAGACGAGCACCGAAACAATATTTATTTTGCAAAAAATTTGGTGCTCTCTAGATAGAGAGTATGCTTTGGCATTAAAACCATTTAATGCCAAAGGGTTGGTTTAGGGTTCAATTTATATTGGTAGGGAAGCACCTCGTGAACAACAATATGACCATTAAGTTGAGCCGTTTAGAGTCATTAACTTGGCTGTATTAGTATTCATCAATTTCTGTGGAATAATTCAACACAGCAATTGTTATAGATAGATCTTTATTATATTACTAGCGGTCCGCCCCGGCTTCGCCCGTGGTACATATTTACGTTTTCTCTACATAAAAACCATCCTCGTACTTCAAGGAATATAATAGAAAAGAATTATCGAAATCGGTTCAGCCGTTCACACGTGATGCCATGACAACGCGAAACGGGTGCAGACCCGCCGCCTTTTTATAGCTCCCGCCGCGAAGCGCGTCGAACGCGGCAACTGATACACAAAAATAATCCTTATGGCTGCATGATTCTGTATTCACGCGCGATGACTTATAGCGTATTTCATGTATAACTTTGGTGTTTCTACACCGATTTACATGATTCTTTTACTATAACCTGCCCAGGAGTATGAAGAATAATTGTGCCAAATTTGGTTAAAATCCGTCGTGTAGTTTTTGTTTCTATAACGAATATACAGACAGACAGACAGACAGACAGACAAAAATTTTACTGATTGCATTTTTGGCATCAGTAGCGATCCCTTATCACCCCTTCATAGTTTTTTTTTAAATATATTTCATGTACAGAATTGGCCTCTCTACAGATTTATTATAAGTATAGATTATATTCACATAATTATAAACAAAGAATACTCTTTGAATGTAATCTGTGAAAATAAGGGTTTCTTATCTTTTTAAACACAAAAATATTATTCAAAATTTAAAGTTTCACGAGTCGGATAGATAATCTACTAAAAAAATAAGTCGTGTTTTCCTTCCTGACGCTCTAACTTCAGAACGCACAAATAGATTTCCACGGTTTTGCATTCGTTGGAAAGGTCTTGGTCTCCGTGAGGTTTATAGCAAAGAAAATTCGTGAAAAATTTCAACAGAAAATCGGAAAAAAATGAAATGTTACATAAGTAAAACCAAACCATCTGGTGGCGAAACATAATTATAATATTATCGTATAACTTATTTTTTGTTATTAAAAATACTCGCCAAAGACTGCGGACTGGACGCTAGCCAGCCCGCCATTTGAATGTTGTTTATTGTTTTTTTTTTTATTTAATTTTGTCAAACTCCACGAGTAAGTGAGCTTTATATATATAGTGAATTTATAGATAGCTTGTTAATTTAAAATGTAGTATTAAATAAATTGAAAAAAGAGGAAATAATAAATGATTATGTAGGACATATAAATTACTTTTTTACAAGCGTCAGTCATGTAAAAACTCATGAAAATGTATCGGTTTTTAATTAGTTTTTTAACTAGGATATTCGAAGCCATCATCATACATTATCCTAACTTATATAATTATTATATAGACATTATAATATTGTGTCTGTCATGCTTTTACGCCTTATTTTGATAACATTGGGTATAATTTGATTATAGTCATTCCAAGGAATTTTTGTCATAAAAACAATGTTTTCAAGCGAAGCTGCGTTCGCATTTTTCCTATAAGTAAGTAACATATTTTTAATGGATGTGCCCAAACCCAACAAGTCCTCAATCCATTTTAGGATATACAGGGTTACTTGTAAAACACCAGCAACCTCGCAGGACAAGATAGCTAACATCATAAGTAACAACATTAATTATTCTGTGCCTCCAGTGAATAAGGGAATAACTCAAAAACAGCACTTTTCAGGAGAGACAAAAAACTATATATCTATACTAAATCTTTATTAATTCAAAATTTTAAGCTTGTATGTGTAAGATATGATGTTAGACTATATTTTTACATATGAATACATATTGTAACAACCCCATAAATATACTTTTTTCATGTTTTTTTGTAGTTGTGGCCTTATGAACGAGTACTTCATGGAATAACTCAATGTATTCACATAATTTTTTTTTTACTCTTTGCAATATAACGACTTATGCCCTTATGCACTATGTTCATAATCGCACAACACGACTTATATTATTGCCAGTTTTGGTTTTATAGAAATGATGTGACTTATTATGCTTGAAATTTGTGTACTTTATGACTCAATTGAGGCATTTTTGTGGAAAAACTATGCACGTAGCTTGAAAAACGAATGAAATCAACGGGATTTTTTATCGTTATTAGATAATAAAAACAAAACAACATTTAGGTATTTATGCATTTAACCCTAGAAGTCCAATCTACGTAAATTTGACGTATGAACTCTTCTATATTTACCATCGAATCGCTGCAAAATCCAGAACCAACTTATTAGCCGTCGAGACCTCGCAGTACATAGTTGGCTCATCCAGGTAAATTCCGCCATTTGGTTGTAAAGAGGATGTTGTGCGTCATTTTGACGTATAATTGGGCTTTTCGTAACTTTTAAGATTGTTTCAAATTTTTATTTTGTGATTTATTTGAATAATTTTTTTCCAAGTCACGTTTCACATGATATCTATAGTATTATACTATAGATTGAGTATAAAATGGGATCCAGACAACTTTTATACCAGGACAAAAAACCTTCAATCTTAGTAAATGACGATTATTGTCCTCCGCTGGATTTGGACTTCAAGCAAGGGGATTGGGTGGCTGAAGATGTTGTCCGGAGTTAAACCGAATATGTTATGGGGTTTTGTTACCCATGTATAATGAAAGTCGTAGATTGTAAAATAAACCTTTAATCGATCTTTCAATAATACAGTATTATGTTGTTAATGCTATACAATGTTTCACCAGTCACCACAATGAGTCTAGTCTGTACAGGTTAGCAGGAGACAATCATTGAGTATTGGTATTAAATACGTATCAACTGCGTATTGCGTTTTGCGTATTAACTAGGTATTGTCCTAGTGAAAATTAATCGTCGAATCAATTTAAAATTCGATCAAGTGCGTTCCGTTTCGGAACGCCACAGATAATAAAATATAGATAATAAAAGTGGCAACGCCACAATGTCATGGTGGTATACATTGAGGATACAAGCACTTTATAGAGATAAGAGAAGCCCGAAAACCATATTCCTGTATGTTCAGTTAATACAGGAAAAGTTATAGGTGGTCAGTGGCGATATTTTACGGCATGATATAGAATTTTAACAATTTCTATATCATATAATATCCAAATAATGTAGATAAATAAAGAAAATACAATGAGCCGCAAATATTTTATGAAAAAATTAAGCACAGATTTGAAGGTGCCTTGGATGCAAATACGACTTGTGGCACGCACTTTGAAGAGACTCTACGTGACAATAGCCCAATTTTTTCAAAATATGTGGTACCAGAGTATCCATAAAATGTTTACGAAAATGCAGGACCAAAGAAGTATCGATATTGCGGATTTTTTTCCTATAAAAAAGGCAAATTACCAAAGCACAGTAGCTAAAACGCTATATGCGGAGAAAACAATATTCATAATTATTGTCAAGACTGGTTATAAATACTTTTTTTTATGCCACTATTATAGACTATAGTATTATTGTCTTGATTATTGTAGTTAGATAATTTAAAAAAAAAAGATTAAAAACGAGTTATTTTTTAAAAACTTGCCCAATTATAAGAAGAAAATATAAGTTTAACATACTATAACTTAGTTTGTTGGCTTTTTTTAGATGATTCAACTATCGTTCTGTATTTATATAAACAAAGAGTATAATATCATTAAATGCACTTAATGTGTTAACTGTATTTTTAATATCTATTGCAAAAAATAGTTAATTTAGTATCCCAAGTTAACTGATGAACCTTTTTTAAAAAATATAAAGATTTGTTGTTGCAGATTTATTGTAAAAACGATCCCACCAAAAACATTTTCATGTAAAATGTTGCCAAGACGAGCCCATATGATTCGCACTGTCAAAAAGTTATCAGATCTCATGTAGAGCCAAGCTTCTAACACTACACGCCCTAACTCTACAAGGCCTAACTTCACAAACTCTACACCTTAGTCAAAATATGTGGCTTGGCCATTTCGCTACATTCACATCGGCGTAAGGTGAAAAATTAATTCACTGTTCATTACTTTTGTGTTATACAATAGTTCTTGTAGTAACGAACGGCCAAGCCACATATTTTGACTAAGGTGTAGAGTTTGTGAAGTTAGGCCTTGTAGAGTTAGGGCGTGTAGTGTTAGAAGCTTGGCTCTACATGAGATCTGATAACTTTTTGACAGTGCGAATCATATGGGCTCGTCTTGGCAACATTTTACATGAAAATGTTTTTGGTGGGATTTCATTTCTTTTTGTAGGTTGTTTGTAACAATTTTTTTTAACAAGGAGTACCTATACATATATATATCTAGGGGAACCAAGTTTTAGATTATTAGATTAGACCTCTAGCGTCATCAAAATTTAATTTAAAATTACAGGTCTCATACAAACTCCCATCCCCTAGTTTAAGGGGTTGGGGGATGAAAGTTACAAGTTTTATAATTTTTTTGTTGTTTATGTGCTAATACTAGCTTACATACAAAATTTCAGCTTTCTAGGACATTAGGAAATACCTTAAGAATTTTGATGATCATCAGTGAGTCAGTGACGAAATTAGCGTTTTTTAGATATAAATAAAATCTGAAGTATAAAAGCTAATGTAATTAAAACTTAATACGTTCAATAAGCCCGCTATTGACAATATATCCCGAAAATTTTGTTGATCTAGCATAATCCAAACCCAAGTTATGAGGGTTCAAAAAAACGTCGAAGCGCTTCGAGAAAAGGTAGGTAGTGCTCGTGCGCCTCGCTTGGCTCGTCTTGGCGGGGGCACTACCGTGCCCCCAGATTTAAAAATAATAAGGAATAGTGTGTGTTGTTTCCGTGCAGTATTCAATTAATAGACCAATAGCAACACGGCATTAATGCCAAACTGTCTCATGTCGTCACTTGAACCAATGACACTAAAAGAGTTGTTCCTTTATGCTCATGTTAGAAAAATGACACAAATGCGTTTATACTAAAATAGTGTTAGGACTGATGGAACAAAATGAATTAAGTCTTTATTCAAAAAGTATAACTACACATACGTCTTTGTGTTCGTGGGTACTTTTGACTCGAGACGAATAGTTCCTTTGCGATTGCCTAAAATGATGAATAAGGTAACTTATACCGTTAATCACACCCTACTTATACCGTTTGGTTCATTCGAAAAAATGGGTTAGGACGCAGCTAGAGATATGACCTTTTGATATGTTGTGTATTTTGACGAGCTGAATCCAATGGTGCAATAAAAACCAAAGGGAATAACTCGTCTTACTCCCTTATTCACTGGAGGCACAGTATTGTTCTACGACTTTTGGCATAACGCAATAAATTATTTTTAAATGATTTTTTAAGCTTTCATTGTACTCTCCTAACTACATTCGTAAGTCTATGTTCTATTCACTATCGAAAGGATGACGCGACGCCCCCTTCCCCCTCTCGTTCGCCTCTTGCACACTTCTTGTTTACGTAATTATTGCACGCCTCATAAGCGAAGCGTTGAGGTGGGTACTACTGTCACTTCGCGCAAAACATCTGATTTTTCAAACTTAAAATGTCTTTATGTATCATACATTGCACTTGTAAGATAATACATACACACACATATTAAGAAAAAACACTATTTTTAACGTTCATGATATTTTTGATGTCATTTTTGTTATTTAAACTAGTTAAAAAACAGTTTAAAAAAGTCCTGTCTTGGACGTCCGTGTGTCTGTATGTGCGGATCCTTTTTCTTGTTAACACGATAGCGACCAAAATACTTTACTAATCGAGTCTTTTTTTTTCTCTTACGCTTGAGTATGCTCAGGAATAGAACCCTTTCATTTTTCAGGGTCTGATTCGATGTGGTTTAATTGTTATTAAATAAACAAAAATAATAATTAATAAATATTTATTAAAAAAAAATTATGAGGCGTGCACTTTTGGATTTTCCAAATTATTTTATAATATTCAAACGGAAAATTAAATGAATATTTATTTTTGTATGAAAATAAAATCTAACAAATTGAAATTATCAAAAGTCGTAAAACAAATGTTGTTTATCTTATGATGTTAGCTATCTTGTCCTGCGAGGTTGCTGGTGTTTTACAAGTAACCCTGTATAGATATAATATCTAAAGACACCAAAATCAAAGTGAAAACAGATTCACAGTATGTATTTTTTACACATTTTTTTTTATTTGTAAGGTTATTGGTTCATATAAAAGTATATTTTAAATGAGTCAAACACCGCATATGCATGTGTTATTGTTATATTTGCATGTTATAATATAATATTTTATGATTATTTTTATAGGATTAAAAAGAATACACATTGTAAGATACAATAACTTTAATAGATACAAAAGTTAACGTTACATGTTGATGTTATCATGTGTTGTTTAATTGTCTGCTCTAGACTGGTCTGGAAAAGAAAATCATTATTAAGTACTACAATTTCCTTAGCAGAAGAATCATATGAAAAATAGAGTTTAAAAACTTACATTCTTGGAATACGCGATGGCACACCTATAAACAAATAAGGTTATTACTTAGATCCCGAATCGAGATTTTTTGAAGTGAAAACAACAAAGAATAATATAAAAAAATACATTTAATTAACTGAATTAAAAAAATGAATTAAAAATTTATTATAAACTAGAGGTCCGCCCCGGCTTCGCCCGTGGTACATATTTTGCAATAAAAGGTAGCCTATGTCCTTTCTCGGGTATCAAAATATCTCCATACCAAATTTCATGCAAATTGGTTTAGTAGTTTAGGCGTGATTGAGTAACAGACAGACAGACAGACAGAGTTACTTTCGCATTTATAATATTAGTATGGATAATATCCACTTAAAATCCGTCAAAATGTCTTGGATTTTTAAATGTTCTGTGCAATAAATCAAAAATAAAGTGAGTTAAGTATAATATAAATTCATATACTATTACATATTTGAATTTACTAAATTATAAACTAAAGAATCCTTTTTTATATAAAAGGGTTTTTCTTTTACTATAATTGCAAAAATATGTCTATCTACATATTAGTAAAAAGTTAAAGTTATTAAATTATTTATTAATTGCTAGTTTTAAATTGTTTAAAAATGTACTTACTCGCAGGAGCAGAGTTGACCATTTGGGCGGCAAAAAGCACCCAAATCACAAGAATTACCCAGGGTAATTGTTTGAACCACGTTTTCGATAACTGTTGCATATTGAAATTTTTAATTTTGACAAAATCCACAAGTAACTACGCCTTATATACTTTGAATTGGTTCTTATCATGTTAATTAAAAATCTATTGCTAAATAAATCGATAGAAAAAGGATGTAATAAAGTACCTGCCCTAGTATACAGGGTGTCCCACCGTCGGTATACTAAGCTCAAAGGAGTACGTAAAAAATACTTATAAAATTCCAGACGCATTTTTTTCAAATAGATGAATTCTTAAACCTTTATATTATGTACACCTAACCTGCAAACCCACCCTATTTTGCCACCCGCACGTGAGCTATCGTTTAAGATTATGTTTGCATAGACAAAATGCTCACATTAGCGAAGCCGTATATATGCCAGTTGTGCGAAGCTAGAGAAGAAAACATGGATTTTCAGGAAAAATTTAACAAAAATTTTTTGATGTACTTTTGTTGTTTAAGTATTTTTTACGTGATCAGTGTATGCAAAACTACAAGTCCCTTCGCGCTTAGTATACCAATAGTGGGACACCCTGTACCTATAGATGAATTATAGAACATAATTAGTTTTTATGGTTGGAAATTTCCCAGGAAATTAATGAATGTTTTTGTCTAGACACATCTCTCCGTTGCTCTATTTCTCTTGATTTTAGCATGATCATATATAAAGCGATATGGCCTTCCTCGATAAATGAATTATCTAACAGTGAAATAATCTTCCAAATCGGACCAATGGTTCCTGAGATGAGCGAGTTCCAGCAAACAATCAAACTCTCCAGCTTTTTAACATAACATAAGAATATTATGTAGTTATTACTCTTTTAATTATTTGCGAGTACGTATTTCCTTAAATTTGTTAATTGTTTGTGCCCCATTAATATATATTTGAGTAGCGGTCCGCCCCGGCTTCGCCCGTGCTACATATTTCGCAATAAAATGTTCGCCTATGTTCTTTCTCATGGTCTAAAGGGTGTCGGTGCCAAATTTCATCAAAATCGGTTGAGAGGTTTATGCGTGAAAACCATACATATATACATAATTACAAACTTTTCCTCTTTATAATATTAGTATATTATATAATACTAGCTGTTGCCCGCAGCTTCGCTTGCGTGGATAAGATAAATTTTCATGGTATAAGTTTTCATCCCCTATTTTACCCCTTTAGGGGATGAATTTTCTAAAATCCTTTCTTAGGGGACGCCTACGTTATGACATCTACCTGCATACCAAATTTCAGCCCGATACGTCCAGTGGTTTGGGCTGTGCGTTGATAGATCACTATATCAGTCACCTTTGAGTTTTATATATATAGATTAGTATAGATATAGAATATAGATGTACCTACATAAATGCTCATTTATGTACAATTCATATCACTATCACTAACTACATACATAGTATAAAACAAAGTCGCTTTCTCTGTTCCTATGTCCCTATGTCCCTTTGTACGCTTAAATCTTTGAAACTACGCAACGGATTTTGATGCGGTTTTTTTAATAGATAGAGTGATTCAAGAGGAAGGTTTATATGTATAATAACATCCATTAAATAGTGGAGAAGTACTGTTATTTTTGAGGTTTCTAATGTGATGTCGTAAATAATTACATTTTTTCCGCTTACATTGCAAGCGCAGGCTGAACCCTACGAGTTTTATCAAAATAATGTACTAAGTATTGTACCTACACATTGAAAAGTTCTACAGAAAAGTCCGTGATGGTATATGTCTATCTCTTATGGGTAACCCACAATAACTTTTTTTTGTCATTTACTTTTTACGACAAATAATGGCTAATTTTCGAAGCGATTTTAACCAATACAGCATTAATCCTTAACCAATTAATACCTTGAATACATTTAATATAGATCTATGTAGCCCTTTACACCGTATGATTTAAGTGAATATTTTCGAAGATATTACAGATTTAAAAATTGCGGGACGTAGCGTTTGCGGCGGTACCGGCCGGCCGCCATTGCACCCGTGCGAAGCCGGGGCGGGTCGCTAGTCATTTATAAACTACCAACTAATCTACTAACTGAAAATATAAGAACCTCAAGGTATAACAAAGGTGTAAGGTATGCAAAAATAAAACAAACATTTCGTAAATAATCTATTTTATAAAAATTACAATTTAATGGCGAGATGTTATAACTATATCACATTGTCTGCTTATTGCACTGGGCACTTTGGTTTCGCCGCCATGTTCCCGATATGATATGAAGATTAACGTCTGAAAATAACGAAAAAATGTGTTATTTAACTGTAACCATAAACTAAATATTTACTACATGAATCTTTCGGCATGTAGATTTTATCAAAGTCAGTCATAAATAGTCTTTAAACTCAGAGCATATGACGTTTAAAATATTTTGCGTGAATGTCCCAAAAATTTAGTTCATTACTGTCTTACTACAAAAAACTATAGACAGGGTTTAACTTTAAGCGCGGGTTCTCTTTACTCTGCTTTTGTCGTATTTCACATAGACAACTAATGTGGACCACAAAAAGGGATATTAGAAATATTTCGATAAAAACATATTTAACAACTAAACAGTTTAAAAATCAATTTGTCATGGCATCCACAGTCGGATAAGGATACGATAGCTACTAATTACTAATAAACATTATTTCTTTCTTTCTTTCTAATTACTTTGTACATGTATTTCAAGACATTATATTTATATAAAGTATAAGAACTCACCCGTATTTGCCTCCCGAGCTAGCGTGAGCGCTGGCACTGGAGCTGGCGCTGGAACCGCCGTATCCGCCGTGACCGCCATAGCCACCGCTTCCGTGACCGCCGTTACCGCCTCCCAGACCGCCGCCGCTTCCGCCTCCCAGACCGCCGCCGTGACCACCGCCTCCTCCGAGACCGCCACCGTGTCCACCGCCCAGACCACCGCCGTTTCCACCGCCGAGGCCGCCTCCGTGACCACCGCCGTTTCCACCGCCGAGGCCGCCACCGTGACCACCGCCGTTTCCACCGCCAAGGCCGCCTCCGTGACCGCCTCCTAATCCACCGCCGTTTCCACCGCCCAAACCGCCGCCGTGACCACCGCCGTTTCCGCCTCCGAGACCGCCTCCATGACCACCGCCTCCTCCGAGGCCACCACCATTTCCGCCTCCGACGCCACCACCGCCACCACCTGTAACAGTTGTTTGATGATCAGTAGATAGGTACATAAAGACATTTTGCACTATGCTTTGCGATGTTTCGTAGATACAGTTATTTTTGTATTACTTAGTGATAATGTTTAAATATGTATCTAATTTACTAAACGTGTAGGTACTTTCAAGGTTTACTTATGATATTTAAGCATTTTTAATTAAAACATATAATTAACAGTGCTGTCTAATTTGTAATATTAAAATAAGCTAGTATTTCACTATATTTTGTTAGGTATTTATGTTTAAACATAAAAGTTAAGTTTAGTTTCGTAACGTCTCATAGTTGAAGCGAGCGTCCATTATATAATGTTATTCAAATAGTGATTTTTATTCAATTAGCAACACATCCTTACCTCCTAATCCACCGCCGGCGCCTTTACCGCCCCCGAAACCACCGCCGAAACCGCCACCACCGCCGCCGCCACCGCCGCCGCCTCCTCCGAAACCGCCACCAAAACCACCGCCCTTACCGCCTCCACCGCCACCGCCGCCGCCAAAACCACCGCCGTTGCCACCGTAACCTGGAATTAAAATAAGAATGATTTGTTATATTCATAAAATATAGGACTAATATAAATACGTAAAAATATAGGAACGATATAATTAAGAGTAGGACTTTTCTTAGATTATTTTCTTCATCGTTCGTTTCTTTTTGTTGTTCAATTTTAAAACATAGCAAATACTTACAAAGGCAATTTGTTTATAGACATGTCGGACATTCATTTACTAATTACATTATCAAATAAGTAATAATTAGTACTAAAATTGTTGTATTAATAATTAATATTACACTGCCAAGTGAAAAATATTATCAAATAATGAATGTGTAATATAAAAATGCTTATGAACAATCTCTGGCGGAACGGCATATAATTTATGTAAATTAGGTACCTACTATCCTCGGAAATTTTTGCAAAATTAAATACTGCATTAGTTTACACGTTTTTTGTTGTTATTAAATCGTATATATGTGGGTTTTTACTATTATACTTAATATAAAAGGTTTTTTGATAGAAATGACTCATGTACCCCAGATAACAGATTATTTCAATTTATAGGTTAGGTATTTATAATAAGACTTCCAATTTAATTATGAAGTACTAGATTTCCGCCCGCGGCTTCGCCCGCGTTTTCAAAGGAAAACCCGCATAGTTCCCGTTCCCGTGGGATTTCCGGGATAAAACCTATCCTATTTATTAATCTAAGTTACCCTCTGTGTGCTAAATTTCATTGTAATCGGTTCAGTAGTTTTTACGTGAAAGAATAACAAACATCCATACATCCATACTTACAAACTTTCGCCTTTATAATAGTATTAAGAAAGATTAAGATGAATTAAAACTGAAATTGACTTAATTAATGAATTTAAAAATGAAATTAATACGCCATATAATAATTATTTTAATTCAATGAAGAATTAACAAACAATATTATTTTTTATCTGGTTGCGAACATTTCATTTTATTCTTTTGTTTACATTTATAAGAGCTGTTCATTAATTAGGAGATGAGTGAGAAGTGAGAACAAGCATAAAAAATATATCTATCTAAAATATTATTAATTTTTAGTAGTCCCGGTAAACGTTGTTCTGCCTAATTATCACGTCTTAGGGGTATGATCCCTGTCGACTACCCAATAGGAACATACAATTTGAAGAAAATCGGTCTAGCCGTTTCGGAGGAGTATGTTACGACATTATATTATATACACGGTATGTATAGACAATATTATATTATCGTTAATATATTATGCTGATAATAATACATCATCATACAAAGTTTCCTCAAATCAACGTCAAGACGTGTCTATTGCGTGACCTAAAAGACTAATTCCAGGTATTGAGAATTATTACATCAATTTAAAATTATCCTACATAAATATTTAAATATAGACAGTTGTAAACAGTAATTAATTATAAATAAAATGACCTTCGATGCACAAGATGTATGATCAAACATATCCTGTTCAAACAACAACAAACTAAGAAAAACCTTCGCAAGAAAACTGAGGCACACCGCACAATGGTCATTTATTGTTTAACTTTGGAGTTTCCATGACTCATTTACATGATTAAGGGATAATAAGCACAAAAAACAAAACTAACAAAAACATCGGATTTACTGGTTTCGCAGTAATTTTTATTTTGAACTAGCGGTCCGCCCCGGCTTCGCCCGTGGTAGGTACATATTTACGTTTTCTCTACATAAAAACCATCCTCGTACTTCAAGGAATATAATAAAAAAAGCGTATTCTCTTTTAAAAACAAACTGAAGTCTTATCTTCTCGACATTCAAAAGCGCAATCAGAAATTTTAACCCCATCCAATTGCCTTTTATTGATTAGTTTTTTGTTTCAAAATATGTATACACACTTATACAAATTTCATATATATATGTATGTATCAATATCTAAATATATTATATTAATGACTATTATTTAAATGTAAGTAAGTATATTAAATTTTATGTGCACAAATTTAAATTTAATTTAATACACAATATACGTATATTATTCATATTCATTTACTTATTATATTTATAAAGTATATATCGATTAAATTATATTTAATACAGTTTGCATACCGAACGGAAATACATCCACTGTCAATAAGACATCCTAAGGCGGCCACTGAAAATCAGTGATGACACACTGAGTGGTTGGCCTAATTATGGCATATGTATTTTTTTTAAGTTCCTTTTTTTTCATCTATATTGTATCTTTTTTTTCATAATATTATGTCCATAATAAAGTTATTTCATTTCATTTCATTTCATTTCAAAAAAGAATTATCGAAATCGGTTCAGCCGTTCTCGAGTTATGCGCTTACCAACACATTTTGCGATTCATTTTTATATATAAGAAGATATAAAATTTAAAAGAAAACTTTATATACCAAAGAGGAATAAGAGAGATGAGGATTATAAGAGCATTATAAGAGCAATAATATTATGCAGAAAGAAAGCGCCTATTTTCATTAAGCTTTCCCACACAAACTAGGCATTATAAGATCACGGATAATAAAAATCTATCGCTAGATTTGTCTCAAATTTCTTGTGTATTTAAAAAAAAATATTTACTTTCGCCACTTATTCTCTTAATGTAAGGGAGATTAACTTTCAGGACAATAATAATTAGTCTTCTCGTTCTCAACGGTGTTGAGATATTCAACATCCAAAGAAGGGTCCTATATCTCCTGTATTGGATGAACCGTTGCCACATTACAATTAAACAAACGAACTCTTATTCTCTACTAAACTAATTGATCACTGAAATTTTATCCAAAGCTCTATTTAGAAATAAAATGCAATATAATTACCCGGTGCAGCGTACACACAAACAGCGAGCCCTAAGGCCGCACAGGCTACTGCAAGTTTCGCCATTACAATTGAACTACGAAGTCCAACAACATCCCGTCGTTTATATAATCAGATTCTGACCGAGCTTATGTCATGAGCTAGTAAATGTTTACAGTACACACTTCAGTTTTTGTTGTTTGCAAATTTTTTGTGCTAATTTTTAGCGAGAATACTTAGATCGACTCGAAGTGGGTGACTATTAATGTATTGATTTTCGTGGTTAATAATGTGTGACCTTTTTATGTGCTGTTTAAAAGCTAGGATAAATATCGATTTGTATAGGTATTGTCATGTTTTTGATAGATTTACTGCACTTTAAAGAAATTATTTGATAAAATATCTAATCAATATAACTTGAATAATTATATTCTCCTGAGATTTTACGCAATTATGGAACCAGAACAATAGACTGTTATAAATTAGTAAGTACTTATGATCTGTTTAGATTTTTGAATAATAAATACAAGCTGCCCCGACAAACAAGGTTCTGCCCTATTTCCACATTTTCGTGTTTTCTCTTCATAAGAACTTTCCGGGGCCCATACTCTTTTCTCAATTAAAAAAAAGTCGTGTGGCACTCGGGGACTGCCGCGGTAAAGCTATTGCATAGCATGCCTTCAAGCCACACCTCCGAGAACGTCGGAGTGGGGAGCGTGAGGTATTTTCGTACAACGAATACTACAAAAAAAAAAATCAAACTTTATTTATATTTCACAGCTGATTCCAAAACCATGGGAAATAAATGTGCTATTCCATAATATGATAGTGTATAACCTAATTTTAAAATCCCTTCACCTACATTTACCTACACCAAAAAAACCTCTATAGTCTATACAGACATTCACATAAAAATACCCATTTTAAATATTCTGAAATTTTCCTACAAATTCTGTATAAAATTATGTTTTATTTTTACTTTTTACGGCCATTCAACCCGAAATGAACAAAGCACTTCAAAGGAGGTAAAAAATTATGATTTATTTTGATTACATGTTCATGCAATTTGCTTATACCATGTCTGATATAGGATAAATCTATTAAAGTGACTGCGGTATGCTTGTGGTTAGAAACTATAAATCATGCGTGAATGAAAATCATATGCTTGGTAATATGCAAATCAGTATGCATATAATAATTATTCTGTTTACCCCGCTCATTCAAAAGTTTTTGATAGAGTTGCGGTTAAAAGTATAGTTTGTTCTGTGTCTGGGTGTTAATAATCAAGTATTTATTTAAAACTAGCTGCTCCGCGCGGTTTCACCCCCGTGGCAGGCCTCCGTCACTCGCTCAAGGTCGCGCTATAAGTGCCTACCGCACAGTAGGTCGGTACCGACCCAAGCGGCAGTTGGTTGGCACACGCGAGACTGCGCACCAGGGGGGGTTCACTTAGAAGATCGCTCTTTTCGAAGAAAGCAGAGCCATCTATATGACTGAACTAGGAAACAATTATACAGAAGTATCAAAAAGTGCCAATAGATGTCACTACCATCATAATAAAACAAACGTATCATGTTTTTTTAACCACAAATTAATTAATAAATAATAAAATAGGTATAGCCTGTTTTATATTGCATATAAATAATGTAATTAAAACCATATTATTACAGTCCTGATTTGATTAGTCACTGTTTAGTCTGTGGTGAACACTCCACATATGTCAAAGAGACACACAAAATATGGCTGCCGGAACGTGCGTTATCGCCTGTTTTTGCTTCCTCATATTTTGTGTGTAATTCGTGGTTTTCTGAGTGTGTTCTGTTTATCAGACGTTGAGTTGAGATTACTCCTCCGTCCTGATACCAAGACTATTACCTGATAACCAGTACTTTACTTTTTCCTGCAGTGTGAAGAAATTGTGCGCCGGTGCTATAAAACTACTTCGCGAAAAAAGACCTTATTTTGTTTTGTGTGTGGTTCCATTCCGATCAGCATCAACACGATGCCACACCGCTGCGCAATTTATTATAATAAGTACAAAAATTATAAAAATAGAAAATAAAATATAATTCAGAACCGGCTTCTTTTATTCCAATATCAACATCATTGTTTTTATACCTTGACGAACGTCTGAAATATAAATGGATGCCAACAATAAATAAATAAATAATTAGTAATCCATACCTACCTACTATAGTACCTACCTACTTGGGGGTTAGTTTGGTGTTCAGAAATACAGAGGGCGCTTAAAACTGTCATGCATAAAATATCCGAGAGAGGGTTCTCTTTCTGCCGTATTATTATAGTACTCTTTGCTGCGCACCCGTGTCACGTTTCCCGCGCTCGCTACCAAGATGCCCGGTTATTGCGATGTGGACGGGTGTCGGAGTTCAAGAGTGGAAGACAAGGAATTGTCTTTTTAGGGTTCCGTAGCCAAAATGGCAAAAACGGAACCCTTATAGTTTCGTCATGTCCGTCTGTCCGTCTGTCCGTCTGTCCGTCTGTCACAGCCGATTTACTCGGAAACTATAAGTACTACAGTGATGAAATTTGATGGGAATATGTGTTGTATGAACCGCTACAAAAATATGACACTAAATAGTAAAAAAAAGAATTGGGGGTGGGGCCCCCCATACATGTAACTGAGGGATGAAATTTTTTTTTTCGATGTACATACCCGTGTGGGGTATCAATGGAAAGGTCTTTTAAAATGATATAAAGTTTTCTAAAAAACATTTTTCTTAAAGTGAACGGTTTTTGAGATATCAGCTCTCAAAGTCGTAAAAAGTATGTCCCCCCCCCTCTATTTTTATAACTACGGGGTATAAAATTCTAAAAAAAATAGAGGTGATGCATGCTAATTAACTCTTTCAACGATTTTTGGTTTGATCAAAGTATCTCTTATAGTTTTTGAGATAGGTTGATTTAACTGTAATTTATTATATTTGCTGCTACGGAACCCTTTGTGCGCGAGCCCGACTCGCACTTGGCCGGTTTTATTTTCAATTGCCTAAACAGGAACCAGGAGACACATATAGCGGGTCCACGCGGGTGAAACCGAAACAACTACTATCAATAAGATTTCATTTTTTTATTGTATAATGTAACAAATATAATTAACAATAAAAAATTAAGTGTTTCAGCAACTCTGTGTTTAATTTACGCGCTCGGTACAACCCTAAAGTTTTCGTTTGATGACGCAATCACGCGGCGTGCGCGGGAAACTCGCTTCTCGGTGCGTGTTCGTAGAGTACATTTCTTACTGCAGCCGAGTTGCGGCGCATTTTGTAGGTAAATATAGCGTAGGTATTTTAGCTTTTGTATGGGAGTGATGTATCTGTTACGAAGTAACTATTCTCTAATCTGTGCCCGTGGCCCCACTCCTGTTGGTCGTAGCGTGATGATATATAGCCTATAACCTTCCTCGATAAATGGGCTATCTAACACCGAAAGAATTTTTCAAATCGGACGGATCGGAAGAAGTAGTTCCCGAGATTATGTTTGTATGATATTATGTTCATCAGCCATTTGGTTTCCATAAACACAAGCGAAAGCTTGTGGGATCGGATCGTGCCGTGTGTGAAAAATGTCCTGAAATATTTATTTATTATTATCTTCATACTGCTATAATTCATTCATGTAAGAAAAATGATTAGGTTTTTATGTCGGTCTATCTGTATGGTATGTATGTAAGTTTGTTAAACATGTGATAAATGCCAAACAATAGTCACATTGAAATCACAACCTTTTTTATATTTTACACTAGCGGTCCGCCCCGGCTTCGCCCGTGGTACATGTTTACGTTTTCTCTACATAAAAACCATCCTCGTACTTCAAGGAATATAATAAAAAAAGAATTATGGAAAACGGTTCAGCCGTTCTCGAGTTATGCGCTTACCAACACATTTTGCGATTCATTTTTATATATAAGAAGATTATATTCGACTTTACTAGATATTAATTACAAGATGTAAATCCAAGACGTGTTCAGATTGCAATCTGATAAAATGCATACTATGATTATTTAATTTAAAATAACAAATTATCACTCAGTCTTATACCAAGAAAATTTATAGCGTTGTTATTTTTCTTCAACAAAGCCGTCTAACAACAAGACGTTTTCATTTACGTATACTTAGAGCAGTGGCAAATTTACCTCATCAAGATGTTTTCATTTACGTATACTTAGAGCAGTGGCAAATTTATCTCATCAAGATGTTTTCATTTACGTATACTTAGAGCAGTGGCAAATTTATCTCATCAAGATGTTTTCATTTACGTATACTTAGAGCAGTGGCAAATTTATCTGATCAAGATGTTTTCATTTACGTATACTTAGAGCAGTGGCAAATTTATCTCATCAAGATGTTTTCATTTACGTATACTTAGAGCAGTGGCAAATTTATCTCATCAAGATGTTTTCATTTACGTATACTTAGAGCAGTGGCAAATTTATCTCATCAAGATGTTTTCATTTACGTATAGAGCAGAGGCTTTATAAATAATCTATAGTCTACAGTAAGGTTAATATTATATTCTCTGTGGTGTGTTGACCGCCTCCTTGGTACAGTGGTTAACGCGTGAGCGTAGAATCGAGGGGTCCTGGGTTCGATTACCGGTGGAGACGAAGAAAAAAAATGTCTCGTTCTGGCAGGACACAGAAGGCTGATCACCTACTTGTCCCTAAAAAAAATCGATCAGTGAAACAGATGTATAATGCACCTGCCCCATACCCCACTAGGGGACATGGATCTTTAGTTTGTGGTGAGTCCAACAGCCAACGAGACAATAAAAAAAGGTAAATAAAAGGGGTCTACTTTAGTCCTATAGAGAATAGAGAGCTTCTGTAATATCGTAGAGGTCAGAAATTCTCAAGGGTAATAGTATTATAAGTAAAAAGTGTAGATTAGTTACCTACATAATATTCGATCTTCAAAAGCGTTAGAGCTAGCGCGCAAGAGCAACTTTTGTCTCCGTAACTATTTTGTCTCTCCCATCTAAGATGGTACCTATGATTCAAGAGCTAATTCAGTCACGATACAACTGTAGTAAAATGTGGCTAATTAGGGTGCACTCACACACATCAGTCACCGTCACGGCACGTCACCGGACAGGATTAAAAAAAAATATGTATCAATAGTTCTAGTATGACTCTGTTCCCACACGACAGTCGCCGGCACGAAATCTATCAGTGACGTCACCGGTCAGGCACGTCAAATAATCTTTCCATACATGTATCATACTTTTATCCCCACTCACCCGGTGCCGTCACGTCTCAGTTCAGTCAGCGTCGTGCTACCGTCAATAATTGCTACATGTTCTCTAGCGTGACACACGTCTAATCACTGACTAACCTGATGTATGTGTTCAATGATTCAGTCAAACCGGCGACGTGACTGACGGACAACATGACGGTGACTGGTGTTTGTGGATACGTACACAAACCGTCACCGATCAGTCATCGGTGACTTGACGGTGACTGATGTGTGTGAGTGCACCCTTAGACATTTTGAATGCCACTTTCTGAGCGCTAATATCTACACATTTTTACTTATAATATCAGCTCAAAAGCTTTACATTATGATAAAAGTTTAAAAAAACATTTCCTTGGATTAAAAAAAAATATATTTCAAATAACTTGAGACGTGCTTGAGATGTTGAATTAAAAAAAAGGCATTGCCTTTGTCTAACCTTTGTCGAACTTATTTTTCCTCTATAACTAGCCAGTACTTTTGTTGTTGTTATGAAGTTTTTATTTAAATACTTTAACCTATTAAAGCAACAGAGTATGTATTTGATTATATATTATTATCAGAATTAAAATATAAAAAATATCGAGATTGAAATACAATTTGCAATGCATGAGTATAAACATAGCTGGCTTAAAATTTAAATAAGTAATAAGAATAGAAAAATACGTCTGGCAATAATTATTTTAACCTTTCATTATTTTCATAGAGGAAATCACGACTGCGCACTCGGGGAATCCTCAATACCCAAATCATTTTATACATATTTAATGAGCCTTAATCGAGATAATATTTTTAAAAAATATGTATGGAAACCTTATTTTTTTAGTATTTTTATGATATCATATAACAGATTAGGAACAGATTAAAAACGCTACAGTTATTCAAGAGGAAAAATCTAAAAAAGGGTCCTTTGAGCTCCCCCTACACTCTTAGCTCACCCCCAACCTTGAGGACTTTCGATATGATTATCTCATAGAAATCTAAATAACATTGCCTTGTTATTTAGATTTCTATGGATTATCTGGACATGTCAAGGAGTAACTGTAGCGATTTTCAAAACTAAGTACACGATTTATTTAGGCTTCACGATAAATTTTACTATTTTTCTAGACTATATTATTATCCTTTCTTTTAAATAAAACATCAATGATGTTTTAAATAATTAATTTATTTCTATGTATTTATTACAATTTATTCTAAACGTAATGGCCGTAAGTTGGTATCAGCGTGATCTCGTCTGCTATCTGAAATTAAAAGAATCAATGTTAATTGTTATATTGGTTATTAATCAACTAGATTATAATTTAAAGACTAAAAATATTCAATATCTAAGTAGAAAAAAGTGTGTTTCTTTTTCATAACTTTAAGGCTATATTCCTGATCTTGGTACATAGGTACCTAATATTATTTTAAATGAATATATGAAGGTTTTTCTCATTCCATTTCATACTTCCTTTTATGGTATCAGTAAAAAATTACTTATTTCACACCATTTTATTATTTCGAGTTTTATTCTCGTCTAATACTTATCTACAATCGGTTCAGTTACAGTATTTTTTATCTTCAATTTACATCTATTGATCGATTGCATTTCTTGAAATATTGTATGAGGACACCATAATGCCTTTTTTTAAGTGGGGAAATCTTGCTACATAATACCTACTTAGAAGCTATCATGCTACATTTTAACAATGGTTCTAAAAAGCTTTATGGTTATGTTTATTCCTTTAATTATTTTCAAGGTTTAACACTTCTTCTCAATTATTTATGAACAGAGTTAATCACTACCAGCCACGCCCGTGTCCTCCTGCAATTCAAGTTTATTAAGGTACAGGCCTTTGCTACGAGAAATATTTTCAGAATGTTGTTTCAGCTGTTTGATTTTCAATGTGTTATGTGCCTTGGGAGAATTTTTCGGGGTAATTTCAATAATTTTGTATGTGACGAAATTGATACTTAAAATCAATACTCTGAAGTGATTTTCACCAAGTTACCTGTTCACAGAAAAGATTTCGTGCAGCTTTTTCGTTAAGTAGATTCGACTTTAATTACCTTCTACTATTTAATTCGCATGCTCAATTATAACAAATTTTATTAAGTCTCCATAGACCATAATGTGTGTATTATGTACATATTTACTTTACAGTATAAACTATAAACATATGTCACATACCATAACAACGGCATTATTTCCCGTAGCCGTAACCACCGCCGCCGCCGCCGCCGCCACCGCCACCGCCTCCGCCGTAACCGTAACCGAAACCGCCTCCTCCACCGCCGCCTCCGCCGCCACCGCCGCCGCCGTGGCTTATCCCATGATTAAAGCCTCGGCCTCCTCCAAAACCACCGCCGTAACCTCCGCCGTGACCACCGCCGTAACCACCGCCGTGACCACCGCCGTAACCACCGCCGTGACCGCCGTAACCGCCGTGACCGTGTTTGAAACCGCCGTGACCTTTGCCTTTAAAGGCTGAAACATATAAAGGATATTTAAATATTTGTAATTATGAATTGCAATTATTAATGCAGTCGTCTGGATATTTTTTTTGGGGGCTTTTAATGTTTACTTTGTCATATTGTAACGAAGAATACACAACTTAAATAAGATGTCATTACTTAGGTATATTCTTTGTTAAAAAAAATGTTTTTGCTTCCATCAGTGAACTACTTCGTGCATTTTAAGATCTTAACACCAAACACTCTTACGATAACAATACACTTTTAACTTTTTAAAACTAGTAACAAAAGTTTAAATATTTACTTGGTGCGGCTTGAACGTAAACCAATATCCCAACCAGCAAGCAGACTGTTAATATTTTCGCCATCTCGATAAAACTACATAAATCTTTTACGTTTTTGCCTTATATAGTAAAGATGTACCAGAAACCGGCAAACTGAGCGGTTTTGTGAAGCGAATTATGAGCGTGTCTAATTGCTTTATGCTAATGGTATTTAATACTACCTGTAACCTCTACTTATACGTCGGGTATACCTGTATACCGGACGAGATGGGAGTTTTATAGACCCCTAATATGACATAATCGATATACATAAAAAACTCCAATCAACGATAATAAGCATCGACATCACAATCTTCATTCGAGTGTGTTATTAAAGATATTAAAAAAGCTAAGTATTGACGTTGGAAAAATAAGTTTTGCGGTTTATGTATGGTTGTTGAGTTGAATTTGTAATTAGTTGCGTTATTTTTAAAACGTTTGGTTCAAATATTTCTCTCTATACTAGGTAATATAAAGCCGAAGAGTTTGTTTCTTTGCGGGTTCGATTTGAAAAATTATTTCACTGTTAGATAGTCCCTTTTTATCTCTAGGCGTTGTCGTAGCCGTCCTCGAAAAAGGGAGCCTAAGTTAGCCTATGCTAATGTCATCACGCTAAGACTAATAATTACCGAAACGGTGCGTGGGTAAAACTGCAGGGCACAGCTAGTATTTCATATGAATTATAATCCCATAAACAAAAATATTGAAAGAATAACTCGCACTAACATATTATGTATTTTTTTTTATAAAAATAAACAAACCGTAATATTAGAACAACGCACAATGTTTTTCCGGGTTATAATAGAGTGGATCGAGCTTCTCAAACCACAAAACAGAGCAAGTTTATTTTTTGTTTATGCTCAAACGCTGCGTCAATCATGCCATATTTTAATCATATAATTTTCGATGTCTAAGGCGCGGGTCAGACACAAGCGGCGCGGGCGCGGGCGTGCCATAAGCGCACCTCTTGAATCTGTTTTGCACCACGTCCTTCTTACACATTTTGTATGAAAGAATTTTGGACAGGCGTCGAGACGGCACGCCACGGTTGTGCCAAGGTTGCGCCAAGGTTGCGCCGCCTCCAAAATTATTTCATACAAAATGCCAATAGCGCACCCGATGCACGCCGGCAGCGCGCCCGCGGCGCTCCCGGCGCGCCCGCAGCGCGCCGCGCCGCTTGTATATGTCCCGCGCCTAAAACAATTTTTTGAAATAAATCATAACTAATATCAGAGATGCAAAAGAAACTCTTGTCTGTCTGTCTCTTCTTCACGCCTCAACCACTGAACTGATTGGGATGATGATAATTTATTTATTTGAAACAATTAGATGACAGAGATCCATTAATGTTAGTGCGTGAATAATAAGTTAATGTTAGTAAATATTAAAAATACTAATTATTAGTTGACGGGGAACCTTATGCGTAAACCTGTCGCTTTGAATAGACAATGGAAATCCCATGGGAGCGGAAACTATGCGTGTTTTCCTGTACTAGGTAACTGGGCGAATACGTGGTTGCGGGCGAAAAGCTAAATCTAATCAATTTAAATTCACACGTCCGTCAGTTCATTTCTTAGTATCAAATGTAAATAAAACCTCGATTGCATAATACTGTTTACATTTATTCGCTTTACATTCACAGAAATACATTCACTGTTGACATTTCGTTAGTACTTCAATGAGAAGTCTATATCCTTAATATAAAATGTATGTAAACAGTTCTATAGATTTGCGAATTGCAAAAGATATATTATAATAATGGATATATTATAATAATAGTTATGATAATATGTTTCAAATTAGAATGTGCATGGATTTTCGCCTTGTGTTGTCGTCGCATCGCTGGGAAATCGGAAAAATCGGTTAGTAGGTTCATTAAAACAAGATTAATATTAATACGCAAATAATTCACGAAAAACAAGAAAACACGCGGAAAAACTATGTGAATATTTTTGTTGATTTCCGCACTTTTTATCAAGCTTTGACATATCAAGGTCATTGACGCTGTTCTTCTTTAGTTTTATAACTGTTCCATTATAATTTATAATATGAACCATTTCCATAAGTTTGGTAAATTTATAACAGATAGGAATAGTACACACAGACATTTTTGTATATTTACAATATGGAATTGTAGTCCAGTAAAGATCTAAAGGCTGTATTATTTGGTCAATCTTTTCTCACCTATACTTACCTACCTAAACAAAAAAAAGAAATCCTTAGTTGCGTTGTATATTATAATTGTATTCAATATATTTTTAGCTTTTAAGTTTTTTTATCTTATTATTTTCTATAGTGTTTAAGAGTGCTTTTGTTATTTGTTTTTTTTTATGTGGTGGTGGTACTTTGGTGATTCTAATAAATGTATTTTATTCTATTCTATTCTATTCTTAAAATCCTTGCAGTATCATAAAGTTACTTCATTCACGAGTTTAGGACTGAAAAAATATATTTTTTTTTAATCTATGAAAGATGTGATGATTTTTTATAAAAGAAGAATTCCCACTTTTTGCATCAAATACGTTTTATTTACAGTAAAGGCAAGCAGGCGATTGTGTTATTGACCTGAGACCTTGATAAAATTCAATTGTAGTATTGTATTTTTCTTATTTTTTTAAGATTAACATGACCAATTGAGTATTAACGAAATATTATAAAGAAACTAGCGGTCCGCCCCGGCTTCGCCCGTGGTACATATGAAAAATAGATGTTGGCCGATTCTCAGACTTACCCGATATGCACAGAAAATTTCATGAGAATCGGTCCACCCGTTTCGGAGGAGTATGCAGACTAACATTGTGACACGAGAATTTTATATATAAGAATAAGAAAGTTGTAAATTCAATCCGATGACTATGCCAGTAGGTATATCTTCTTGTTTCATAGTTTTATCTTCAACTAGCTTTCCGCACGCGGCTTTGTCTAAAACATTTTAAATTATATACTAAAACCTTCCTCTTGAATCACTCTATCTATTAAAAAAAACCACATCAAAATCCGTTGCGTAGTTTTAAAGATTTGAGCATACATAGGGACATAGGGATTAGGGACAGAGATAGCGACTTTGTTTTATACTATGTAGTGATGATATTTATTCGTTTATGTAGCCATTGACTTTGTTTTATACTATGTAGTGATGATATTTATTTGCAGCCGTTCTTGATTGAGGCTTGATCAATTTAATTTAATAAATTATCTAGTAAACTCATCAATAGTTTACCTCCACCTTTACTTAGCTATTATAACACGCATAATTATTTTCTTCCTTTAAAACTGAATCTCTAAGCTCAATAGCAAAGCCGCTCGAATTAAAATGAATCTCTTAGCTCACTAGAAAAGCTTTCTACAGTCGTCAACTATTTAAGAAATCTCTCTGGGGTGTAATGGGGCATCTTACGGTAGGCTCATTGGAAGTACTATAAGCCACCCTTTGTGAGGGTATAGTTCTCCAAAAACCGTAGAAGTTCCATAATCCTCTCACCAGTGGCTCCAAGTAGCTGTAGTGCATGCAGCGGCCACACCCCGAAACACCGCGTTGGCTCGCGGGCTAAACCTGGATGAGGGGGAAATCGCAGACACCTCCTGCACAGTGCACAAAGACTATCTCGGCGATGAAGGCAACCATAGCAGATATGCAGCGGACCTGGCGGATTCGGCGAGATAGCAAAGCAAGGTGGAAGGCTTAGGGCGACGGTTGAGGTGCCAAAGAAATCGTCGGCCAGACACATCATCCAATCTCTTTTCCAGTCGTAGCGGTCTCCGTTCCACTGGGCTCAGAAGGGAGAGGACGAGTGCGTGCAATTGTATATGCGCATATACTCTTGCACCTTAATATATCTTTAGATGGACTGCTATTCTCAACGGACTTCGAGATGTTAAAGACCTATGGCGATCGGTAGAGGTAGAGAGGTCAGGTTGTGATGCATACCTGGCTTTGTCGGAAACCTGCACATATGCGGCTTGGAAGAAATCTCTAGAATTTTCGACTGTTTCTATGAAATATTTGACATATAAGTATTATTTTTGTGTTAAAAATTGTAATACAAGATTGCACTCACACAAAAGCAGTGTTTGCTTAACAAAATTAAATGAAAACGAATAATACATATTAGCAAATATACAACTAACTAATTAGCCTTTAATTAAAAGCTAGACTTAGATAAACTGAAAGTATATTTAACATTACCTAACAATCGATGTAATCTCGATCGCAAATAATAAATAACAATAAGCAAGGATACCGAAACTGCAATCGAATGTAGCCTTTTATTATTATAAATATTTTCAGTTCGATATAGATAAACATTATCATTGCAATTGTTCAGACTTCCTCATATTGACAAGTTGGTAGATCAGTCTCCTTGATCTAGCTTCTAATATTTAGTTCCTAGATTTATTATAATACAAAATTGCAAAGAAACACTTCGTGTAAATAAATAAAGTTATAACTTAACTACAATACACGCTTTAAATAAACATTAAACTCATGAAATCACTAATTTTATAAAGCTGAAGAGTTTGTTTGTTTGTTTGAACGCGCTAATCTCAGAAACTACTGGTCAGATTTGAAAAATTCTTTCGGTGTTAGATAGCCCATTTATTGAGGATGGCTATATAGGTCATATATCATCACGTCAAGACCAACAGGAGCGGGTGAAACCGCGCGGAACAGCTAGTTATTAAATAAAACTTAAAAGTGGGTCAAAATTGAAACTAAAGGGATCCGGTTATATAAAATAGTACAAGCTTACAAAAATACAGATGAAGCTAATAAAAGCAAGTTAAAATCAGTATGACGTTATAAATTATATTTCATTAGTAATGAAATAATCACTTATAATACCACACGAGCTTCAAAATTATCTGGCATTTTCCCGTAGGTTCGTTGCAAACAAATTAAGGAGTCCAGTTTTTAGTCAAGGTAAAAAAATCACGAGCGCGAAGCGCGAGTGATTTTTCTAATTTGTTTGCAGGGAACCTTGAGGGAAATGCCAGATAATTTTGAAGCTCGTGTGGTATTCGGGAGATTATTTTTCCGTCCCAAATGTCGGCCAATAATTATTTCACAATTGAATTCAACCTGTCAGTTTGACGTCAACGACCAGAGAAAATTTTCAAAAAATTATCAGTATAATACCATGTAGGTTGTACCACGTGACGTCGAATGGTGCAATTCTATTGGTCGATATTTGGGTCGGAAAAATAATCAATTTAAATACAAATAAAACCGGCCAAGTGCGAGTCGGGCTCGCGCACAAAGGGTTCCGTAGCAGCAAATATAATAAATTACAGTTAAATCAACCTATCTCAAAAACTATAAGAGATACTTTGATCAAACCAAAAATCGTTGAAAGAGTTAATTAGCATGCATCACCTCTATTTTTTTTAGAATTTTATACCCCGTAGTTATAAAAATAGAGGGGGGGGGACATACTTTTTACGACTTTGAGAGCTGATATCTCAAAAACCGTTCACTTTAAGAAAAATGTTTTTTAGAAAACTTTATATCATTTTAAAAGACCTTTCCATTGATACCCCACACGGGTATGTACATCGAAAAAAAAAATTTCATCCCTCAGTTACATGTATGGGGGGCCCCACCCCCAATTCTTTTTTTTACTATTTAGTGTCATATTTTTGTAGCGGTTCATACAACACATATTCCCATCAAATTTCATCACTGTAGTACTTATAGTTTCCGAGTAAATCGGCTGTGACAGACGGACAGACGGACAGACGGACAGACGGACATGACGAAACTATAAGGGTTCCGTTTTTGCCATTTTGGCTACGGAACCCTAAAAAGGCAGGCGTAGTAAATACATTATATTCTAAGAATTATCGTACTATGCCAATTGCGTGCTTAATTTATAAGGAAAACATAATCGTGATTAAAATCATTTAAGCTGAAGACAACTATTATAATACATACATGGGCATTATTTAAATAAATGTAACAACTTCGTGACCTGTATAATGACCATGTCTTATTGGGTTTCTTGGGTTTACTTTAAAATAATTTTCCCTAGGATAGCTCCTATATAATTGTAGGTACCTACTAAAAACTTAATAAGGACTAATTGTCGCTTCGAATCATTCTTCCAGAAATATAATTCTTTCCCTACTTTACCTATTGTAATTTGTAAAATTGTAACCTTACTGTTCTAAAGCCTATAGTAATAACTATAATAGAGTTTTATCATAATGTGCCTCAAAACTGTAAAAAGCCAACATCACGCGGTGTTCCCAGGCGGTCACCCATCCAAGTACTGACCGCGCCCGACGTTGCTTAACTACGGTGATCGGACGAGAACCGGTGTATTCAACGTGGTATGGACGTTGGCGATTCTTTGTGAATATTTTTTAAACACACATTTACCACGGATAATAATAATAAAACTCTATTCAAAAGAGCGTAATGTACAAATGTATTAACAATTGCCTATAATTACAAACTTATCGATCCTCTTTGCGATCAAGTTTTTTGGGCGTCTTTTTGTACCTAGGTTTGTATTGCTATAGTGCGTTGATCGACGGAGTTTTTTAGGGTTCCGTAGCCAAAATGGCAAAAACGGAACCCTTATAGTTTCGTCATGTCCGTCTGTCCGTCTGTCCGTCTGTCCGTCTGTCACAGCCGATTTACTCGGAAACTATAAGTACTACAGTGATGAAATTTGATGGGAATATGTGTTGTATGAACCGCTACAAAAATATGACACTAAATAGTAAAAAAAAGAATTGGGGGTGGGGCCCCCCATACATGTAACTGAGGGATGAAATTTTTTTTTTTGATGTACATACCCGTGTGGGGTATCAATGGAAAGGTCTTTTAAAATGATATAAAGTTTTCTAAAAAACATTTTTCTTAAAGTGAACGGTTTTTGAGATATCAGCTCTCAAAGTCGTAAAAAGTATGTCCCCCCCCCTCTATTTTTATAACTACGGGGTATAAAATTCTAAAAAAAATAGAGGTGATGCATGCTAATTAACTCTTTCAACGATTTTTGGTTTGATCAAAGTATCTCTTATAGTTTTTGAGATAGGTTGATTTAACTGTAATTTATTATATTTGCTGCTACGGAACCCTTTGTGCGCGAGCCCGACTCGCACTTGGCCGGTTTTTTGTATTCTACGAATTGATAAGTATCTTGTTTCTACGTAGACTTCGTGATCTGTTTTCAGGGTTACCAATATATATTTATTTAGGTATATTTTTAACGTCAATGTAGTTATTGACGTATAACAATTTATACATAAATATATATAAATTAAACAATGTTACAACAACCAAATTAAACAATGTTAACAACCATCTAATTTTTACTAGCATTTTAATTAATATAATATACTCACAATATTAATATTTGATTAGCTAAAAGTATTTTTTTTATTTGAACAGTTTTTAGTTTTTACGGTAAAAACAACATCTTAATATAATTACAATGTTATGAAGTAATTATTAATATGTTCACAAGATTGACTCGTCAACATGTATTTTAAATATTTTACCTTGAGTCTAATTGTTTGAACGAAGCTTATAATGGTGCATCTACACTAAGCGAATAGCGAGGCGAATAACGAACATGCATATGTAAACTGTGCAGTCGCTGTTCGCCTTTACATTCGCGTAGCGGTGTAGGACGTACTCAATGGGAAGACGAATTTGTGATCAGTGTTCGCGTTGATAGTCGTATTCGAATGATTCGCATGTCAATTGTCAAGATGACATCTACGTGTACATCGTTAAGATGGTTAAGATGTAGTAGCCCTTTTAGCTAACATCGAGACACACTACCAATGATTGTAGAGTCACGAGGCGAATAGCGAACAAGAAAGTGTTAATTAATGCACCTTAAGATGTTGCTATTGATAAATGATTATTATGGTAGCTAGGAGATTGTATTTCCCTCATAAAATTTTGTTCAGTAGGTATTGTAAATCTTTTTTACCGCTTGGTTGCCTGGCAGAGATCACTGCTTAGTGATAAGGCCGCCGATTGAACTACATCTTTCTTGTACCATATTTTCTTCTTATTGTTTCCTATTATTAAGTGATTGTATTACAATAAAGTGTAATAAATAAAATAAAATAAATTAGGGATGTAACGATACATGATTTTGCCGATACGATACCGATACCGATATTTGTAGTAATGTATCGGCGATACCGATACCGATACCGATATCGATGGCTTGGTAGAAAAATAAATAGTGAATTATGCATAAAAAGTTACCAACATTTAACAGAGACAACTGTTAATCGTATTCTTTTAAATAGAAATGCCAAATCAAAAAACAACAAAACCATTTATTTTAGTATTATTATTTTACGAAGTCAGTTAAACTTTAAGTAATACACATACAATCAGTACCTAATAAAAGTTTACTATAATTGGTAGAGTTTTTTCAGAAAACAAAGTGCGCACGCGTGGGCGACCTCCCGCATCGTTCATTGGGCGCGGATTTTCGAATTATTTGATATCAAAAAAATTGGTTGTTTGTAAAGTAGGTTTACGATCGAGATGTTTACGTGATAACATAATGCAGTGGCAGCGCTCGAGATGAAACGGGAGATCGGTCCGTCTCTCTCTCGTTATACCTGCGATCGCGCTCGTGAGGTTTTGGTGTGACACAAGTTTATGAACATGTCACCCGACTAAAACGATTTTAAAAACGTTATCACGTTAAAAATTAAATAAATTCAAAATTATTTATTTCTTTCCTTTACATAAACAAATTTGTGATTGGAACACTCCTAGTAAGCAAATAAAATGCTTGTGTCAGGAGGTTCCGCTCTTCCTTAACACTATTACAGAAACAGAAATAAAACAATATGAATGAATACAATGCAAAAACATAAAAGAAAAGAAAGAATTTAATAAAAAAATATCGGTATCGGTTGATTTATTATCGGCGATACCGATATATCGGCTTGCCGATATATCGGCCGATATATCGGTATCGGTATCGGTATCGTTACATCCCTAAAATAAATCTAGTATTGTAAATTGTCATGATTTATGACATTAATTTTACTTAAAAATATAATTTAAATTTTCTACACACACAAGTTCTTCACACTAACAAGTTTAATAATATTTATAGACATTGCCCTACCCTTGACGATTCAAAAGCACTTCTAAAGAAAGACTATTTGAATGAGTAGTTGAGTTTGATAAAAAAAAAACAGTGACAACTGTGACTACTAAAATCAGTTGTGAAAAAATTATAAACACACTGTATATTTATTTAGATTTTTGACAGGTTTATTAAAAAATATAAAGCTCAATAATTGACAACCCTATGCTATAATCTACGACCTACGTATAAGCATTTCACGGTCTTACGAATATCTATCAACACTACACACCGGGAAGCACCCAGTTTTTGCAGTTTTATTTAACTATGTCTATACTCAATATGTTATATTTAGCGAAGGTTTCATAATATATAAGGTATTAAAAATATATGTATGTATGTAAAAGTATATGTACCTACGTATAATTAGTAACTTAATATATTGCTCCGCGTGGTTTCGCCCTCGTGGGTCCACTCCTGTTGGTCTAAGCGTGATGATATAGCCTTCCTCGATAAATATGAGCTATCTAACACCGAAATAATTTTTCAAATCGGACCAGTTCCTGAGATTAGCGCGTTCAAACAAACAAACAAACTCTTCAGCTTTATAATATTAGTATAGATTTAATTGGTATGTTTAAAATGTCCAGTGTAAATTAGGTATTTGAAAACTAAAATAAATCTACTACCTAGAGTAGAGTTTATTCATAATATACATAAACAAAGAGAATGAAAATAATATTGTTAGCACTTATTTATCAATTTAATTATGTTATTTTGTACAACTTACAATTATTGTTAAATAGTTCTTAGTTACAATAATTATTTCGTAACATTTATGGATATTTTACCGGTTTGGTTATAACTTATAAATAACAAATATTACTAATGTGGGTTAAAATCTTATGTTAAAATTCTGCTAAGATTTTTTATAGCTTCAATTATACATGCCTTTTTTGTTGACTCGAATGCTTTGTTTTTTTTTTGTTTTGATGTTAAGGACTATTTGGAATGCGTTTAAGTTTATCGAACTTTGCCTGTTAAAAGGTTACACAACATAGCTTCATTTGTATACGTAGTATATTATTATTAGTCTGTGGCTTCATCATCATCACTACATAGTATGAAACAAAGTTGCTCTGTCTCTGTTGCGTTGTCTCTGTCGCTATATCCCTATGTATTCTTAAATCTTTAAAACTACGCAACGGATATTGATGCAGTTTTTTTAATAGATAGAGTGATTCAAGAGGAACGTTTTAGCACAGTATTACAATATTATTTTCTACGGTAAGGAAACGCCTTTGATGTCGCGCGATACTGCTGCCATCGTAGGTACTTACGCTGCCACACAAAAATACGCTAGGGTTGCAACAAATGGGAAATAAAACAATTGTGATTATTTATATTATGATGAAATCATTTATCCAAAATACTGTAAATCTTTGTACATTCAAAATAATTGCTATTATTAAATCTGATGTAATTACATATTTGTTCATAAATATATAATTACAGATATTGCACTGATAAATATTATTTACGTGGACACTTTATTTTTGGATGTTCTTAATTGTATATTATAATATTTAACTAAGTAATCTGATTAGAAAATAATGAGGACAACATATACATAGCTTTGATTTTAATTCAACAGATAAAATTAATACAATCTTTCTGAAATATTGTTTCCTTCTGGGATTTCAATGTAGATTTACATCCGTAAACAGTTTGTGCGCGCCATAATAGAATATGTAAGTACCTATATGTATAATAAAATAATTATTACACAAAAAATACGACTGCGTCGTCCTTTCGCGCTAGGTAAGGCAAACTAAGCGTGTTTGCCTTACGCGGCCCGCGTCGCTTGACCCCCCGCCAGTTCCCCTCCGTTTCTCTGCACAAGTAGGTACATTCGTTTCCGTACTGTATAGATATTGTAATACTGTGGTTTTAGTATATGTAACATATAATAATTTATTAGGTTTTAGAAAAGCGGGCAGAGCCGCGGACGGCAAGCTAGCTTCAGAATATACATTACTTTACGGCCCGAGTTTTCTTCCGCGTAGTAGGAAAATCTTCTTAGACTTTTCTTACAGCATAAACTATCTTTGTAACTTTCATCAAAATCAGTTCAGTCGTTTAGGCGTGACAGACATGGGTAGTTACTTTTGCATTTATAATATTAGTTGGCATATGAATTGAAAATTAAACTACTATCTACTATTTCTATATCATATAGGTATAAAATATAAATGACAAAGTTTTTGTCCGCGTGGTATTCCCGAGGGAATAAGATATTTCATCACTGTAAAATCTAAAAAGTTCCCTTTATAACTCTCTAGCTGCTCATAAAAATCATACCATAAAATCGCTCCATTGCTACGTGAAGAAAAACAAACAATAAAACATTATTGCATTAAAGCTAATTAATAATTATGACAACATTTTTCTTAAAAGGGAACATAATAAATTAATAATCAACCAGATAACTCACAAATAAATTTAATTCGACGGAATTTACCATTTTTTATTTCCATGAATCAAGCGTATTACTCATTTGACTTTTCCTTATGTTGTAACATTTTTAATTCTCAAACAATGCTGAAGGTTTTTATTGTTCAAAATTGATATAAATTATTTTTTACGCTGCAACGTTACAAGATCCTTTCACAAGAATAAAAACAAGACTGAAACAAAGTATTGTGTTATCTGTGCAAACTACAAATTGATATCTGATTTTCGAATACAATTTACTTATATTATTTCCATAGCCTTTTGCTTTCGATTTAAAAGATTTTGGGTTGGACGAGCGGAGTTTTGAAACTATTTTACAGCTATATGTGAATCATCATCATCATCAGCCCACAGAATTTCATTTCAGCAGTGGAAGCTTATGTACTTCGCGTCCTAAACATGACCAGTTATTTAGATAGAAAATAATTAATTTAGTTAAAAACACCTTAAAACACGCTTAAACTCATGAAATAATCCCACATAATAATATGATTGGTTACATATCTATAATATTAATATAATAATTAGGAAGATACCTAGATAGCAATTAAAAAGGGCAATTTTTCGTTTTAAGATTGATTGCAACTTGTTAATTATGCTATTATGGTATGAGTAGGTATTTGGATGAAATGGTAATGTATAGCTAAAGAAATTAACGAGCAATATTTCTGTTCTGTCTTTTAGCTATATTTTTGAGAAGGCTAGTTATTTTTAAGTTATTTTTTCCTATACCTACAGATAGGTTTATAATTAGGCATAAGAAACCTCAATAAAAAATCTAGTTCAATTATTGATCTAATTATTCTCGTATATGAAACCAGCCAGTCAGCCAGTTTTAAAATATTGACATGTTAGTGTTTAGGCATAGAATACATAATAGTAGCTAAACGCAGAAACGCTACAGAACGGACACTCTCCGCCTCCCGCCAAAATTAAACACTTACCTCACCCCGCACGATCAGGCTATAAATGGTCCACATTTTTCTACAAGGACGATACGCAACGAAGATTGACAACATTAATCAAATAATTTGGAAAATCCAAAAGTGCACGCCTCATAATTTTTTTTAATAAATATTTATTAATTATTATTTTTGTTTATTTAATAACAATTAAACCACATCGAATCAGACCCTGAAAAATGAAAGGGTTCTATTCCTGAGCATACTCAAGCGTAAGAGAAAAAAAAAGACTCGATTAGTAAAGTATTTCGGTCGCTATCGTGTTAACAAGAAAAAGGATCCGCACATACAGACACACGGACGTCCAAGACAGAACTTTTTTAAACTGTTTTTTAACTAGTTTAAATAACAAAAATGACATCAAAAATATCATGAACGTTAAAAATAGTGTTTTTTCTTAATATGTGTGTGTATGTATTATCTTACAAGTGCAATGTATGATACATAAAGACATTTTAAGTTTGAAAAATCAGATGTTTTGCGCGAAGTGACAGTAGTACTAGGGATGTAACGATACATGATTTTGCCGATACGATACCGATACCGATATTTGTAGTAATGTATCGGCGATACCGATACCGATACCGATATCGATGGCTTGGTAGAAAAATAAATAGTGAATTATGCATAAAAAGTTACCAACATTTAACAGAGACAACTGTTAATCGTATTCTTTTAAATAAAAATGCCAAATCAAAAAACAACAAAACCATTTATTTTAGTATTGTTATTTTACAAAGTCAGTTAAACTTTAAGTAATACACATACAAATCAGTACCTAATAAAAGTTTACTATTGGTAGAGTTTTTTCAGAAAACAAAATGCGCACGCGCGGGCGGCCTCCCGCATCGTTCATTGGGCGCGGGTTTTTGAATTTTTTGATATCAAAAAAATTGGTTGTTTGTAAAGTAGGTTTACGATCGAGATGTTTACGTGATAACATAATGCAGTGGCAGCGCTCGAGATGAAACGGGAGATTGGTCCGTCTCTCTCTCGTTATACCTGCGATCGCGCTCGTGAGGTTTTGGTGTGACACAAGTTTATGAACATGTCACCCGACTAAGACGATTTTAAAAACGTTATCACGTTAAAAATTAAAAAAATTCAAAATTATTTATTTCTTTCCTTTACATAAACAAATTTGTGATTGGAACACTCCTAGTAAGCAAATAAAATGCTTGTGTCAGGAGGTTCCGCTCTTCCTTAACACTATTACAGAAACAGAAATAAAACAATATGAATGAATACAATGCAAAAACATAAAAGAAAAGAAAGAATTTAATAAAAAAAATATCGGTATCGGTTGATTTATCATCGGCGATACCGATATATCGGCTTGCCGATTATATCGGCCGATATATCGGTATCGGTATCGGTATCGTTACATCCCTAAGTAGTACCCACCTCAACGCTTCGCTTATGAGGCGTGCAATTGACTTAAAGTAATTTTATTATTTTGGATTTGTGATTATCGTTTTTCATAGAAAACGGTTAGATATTGTGCTGTTTACGGATGTATTTCATCAGAAAAACGTAAATTTTTTTTACGCTAGTCACAAATGTGCCAACCATAAAGCGTTAACACACACATTTGCAGTCTCTACAGTGTGACTGTCAAAACGGTAATTTTGTATGGTGTCCGAGGTGTGGTTTAGGGAAAAATCGTTTTTACCAAAAAAAATATGGATACCACGCTAAATATGGATCCATACGCTGTGAACTTTTATTTCATATTCTTTATACATTTTAAATTCTAGGTGAAATGGAATAAAAGTTTGGAAAATCCAAAAGTGCACGACTCATAATGCTCATTTAATTATGAAATATAAAAAAAAAACTTATTGTAGTTTTCGTTTTTTATTAATTGCAATTAAACGACACTGAATTAATTAATCATTCGCATTCAGTGACCTACAATCTTTTTTTTTTTTTTTTTATTAATTTACCATTTAGTAACACTATATAACCTTTACAAATTTTCGCCAAACTGTAAAACAGTTTGTTGGCGTTGCGCTCCTACTTATTATAGATTAACCTAGGTTATACATTGCCAAATTAGTTAGTTGATAAACAAACACTTAAATACCGCTATAAATGACATACATAGTATAAAACAAAGTTTACATAGTATAAAACAAAGTCACATTTCTCTGTACCTATAGGTTATACATTGCCAAATTAGTTAGTTGATAAACAAACACTTAAATACCGCTATAAATGACATACATAGTATAAAACAAAGTTTACATAGTATAAAACAAAGTCACATTTCTCTGTACCTCTAGGTTATACATTGCCAAATTAGTTAGTTGATAAACAAACACTTAAATACCGCTATAAATGACATACATAGCATAAAACAAAGTTTACATAGTATAAAACAAAGTCACATTTCTCTGTACCTATGTATGCTTAAATCTACAAAACTAAGCAACTGATTTTGATGCAGTTTTTTTTTTTTTTTTTTTTTCTGTTAGAGTGATTCGACAAGATGAAGGCTTCAGTATAATATAAATAATCTATATTATGTTAAGCTAATACTAGATATTTGACAAAATGTATTTTTTTAATTTACTCTTTACAGATCCTATTTTTAATTTATTATCGTCTAGTAAAATCGGGTACATGTTACAAATTTTTGGTATATAATATTTTCTAGTTCGCTGGTCGTAACAATTTTTTGTTATTGGTACATAAAATTTTCTTACTTTTGACGCTCTTGTATTAAATCTAAACTGTTTAACAATCTTAAATTCGTTACTATAGTACGTGTCTATTGCATTTAAATATATAGCCTTATAATTTACAGGTAAGATGTTACAATGGGGAAATAATTTGTCATAATTATTTTTAAATTTCTTTCGAACTTTCTTATGAACTAAATACTTAAGTAATCTTACTTGTAGGTTCTTTATTTGATCTAAGTATGTTTTAAAAGTTAGGCCATAACAACTCAGTCCATAACTTATTATTGAGTCAGCAAGTGCATAGTAAACAACGTACAGAGTATGTTTATTTAAAATCCGACTTAGGTAGTAAAACTGTCCCAAGACTGATCTCAAACGATTACACACATAATTTACATGTAATTTCCAATTAAAGTGTTTATCAATTGTCAACCCCAAATATTTAATATTGTCAACGACATCCAACTTACTACATACACAGTTAGTTTTATTATTATGAAAACATTCATATGTGTGGCCTATTAAATTAATTTGAAAAGCTGAATTTTTAGCATTTTTATTGTGTGGTGAATAAATATATAGACATTTTGTTTTTTGTATATTGAGAATTATACCATTGTCATGTGCCCACTTACACACGTTCTCGAAATCCCTCTGTACTCTGTCCACCATGACTGCTGTGTCGTTGCCGGCGAGCAGCAGGCACATGTCATCTGCATACATACAAACCCTACAGTTCTTGACCACATTCGACACGCTGTTCACGTGCATAATATAACCAACCGGGCCGAAAACGGAGCCGGTCGGGACAGGGCCGCGCCGACCCCCGGCAGCGCCTGTGTGCGAAACCTATGAAGCGCCTCTTTTTTATAAAAATTCAATGCGCACTTTACACACACACTTACAATCAAATGATTGTTCATTTGTTTTGTTTTGCCTTAGCTATCTCGTTCGTTAAAATCGGGGAATACCCATGACCCCACCCCCGGGCCCCGCTTGCGTCGCACGCATCGCATCGGGTTGCGTTCAGAAACTCACTCATTCATATTTAGTCCACTCATTATATACATTTAAAAAAAAGTGAATTTGCGCATCTAATTTTTTGATATATTGTAGGGATACCCAGAAAAGCTTAACTTGAGTTTTTCGACCAAGATTTCCTATGAGCTTTCGCCGCCATCTTAAAAAAAAGGTGTAAAATTTGTTTTTTGGCAATAACTCGGCTATCCGATGAAATTCGGAAATCACTTATAAGACACTTTTTGTTCCTTTTTTTATGCTCTACAATTAAGTCTAGACCATTTTTTCCGTATCATGCATCGTTATCGAGATATTGATCGATAAAGTAAAAAAAATGTGTGCGTGTACTAGTGTACACACTTACGAAGTTAAACTTCTTTATGACCTTATTTTTCAAAAAATAATTTACTATATGCAACTTTACAGAAATACGTCGAATCACGCGTGGTAGGGATAAGAAAAAGATGGCGCGTAACGGAAAAAGTCACGCGTAACGAAAAAATGTTACACTCAATTTTTTTCCAACCCCGATAAAGAAGTTTCACTTCAAAAATTCAGGACACATTTTTAGTTTTTTGCTTTTTTTTGTTTAGGACATAATACATATACCTACATTATGTATAATATGTATCTAATACATATACATGTATTTAAAAAATCGTAGAATTCGAACTTGTAGAGAATATGTAGACCTACAATTTTCTTTTTGGAGTTTTTTAGTTGGACAAAAATTACGATCTCCAGCGCGCCGCAGAGTCGGTGAATTCACGCTCACCGTCGAGCGAGCTGCTCGCTCGGTTGTGTTCGCATGGCGAATCGAATGGGAAATTGTTTAGGAAATTGATGGGATAAAAAATAAGTACATAGACCAGACTTTAGAACAAATTAAAGATCACACTAAAGTATATTTTTAAAACAAATAATTTGTTTGTGCAGTAAAAAAAAAGTTGAACAGTACAATTGAGCGAAAAAAAGTACAACACACGGTAAAATGAATGAAAAATGGTTTCAAGAAAATTTTGTAATTGAAAAAATGCAAACACACTCGTCAAAACGGATGCCAGGTTTTATAATCTCGATAACTATGCACGATACAGTAAAAATGGTCAGGACTTAATTGTAGAGCATTAAAAAAGGAACAAAAAGTGTCTTATAAGTGATTTCCGAATTTCATCGGATAGCCGAGTTATTGCCGAAAAACCAATTTTACCCCTTTTTTCAAGATGGCGACGAAAGCTCATAGGAAATCTTGGTCGAAAAACTCAAGTTAAGCTTTTCTAGGTATAACCTACAACATATCAAAAAAATAGATGCGCAAATTCACTTTCTTTTATTTGCCTTTTTTTTCGGACGAAATGAGTGGACTAATTTCATACTCATACAAACTCGGCGCCTCTACGGTTTAAAATAACTAGTACTTTTTCTCTTGTTCAAAGAACTGCCGCCGTTTTAACGTTGAGCTCGTAAGAAATGTAAACTAAAACCCTAAACGTAAAATGAAACCATAAACGTGAATAATAATAAACATTAAATATTGAGAGACTTGTTCAATAAGCGTTATAGATGTTTTGTTGTTTACAAGGCCTATGTTGCGCCTATTGTACCTACTTACTTGTCGATACTCCACTACAAAAAACAATCATATAGGTAACAAAAATAATTTTGGTGGCAGTGGCGGCGCGGCGCCCCTATTGTCTTGGCGCCTGTGTGCGCCGCACACTTCGCACACAGGGGCGGCTCGGCCCTGGGTCGGGACTCCTAACTCCACAGGTATCTCAGCTCCAGTCGTTCCATTGATGACGGTACGTAAAGTTCTATTCGCCAAATATTCTCGGAACCATTGGTTAATTGGTCCCCTTACCCCACATTCGTCCATAGCCTGTAAAAGCTGCTCGTGGCCCAGCGTGTCGAATGCTTTTTTATAATCTATAAACAGTGCCAGGACCCGCTGCCCACCGCCAAGCCCTGTGTTTACATAATCTGAAAAGTCAGTTAAAGCCGACGCAGTACTACGACCCTTCCGGAAACCATGCTGTGTTTGAGACAATACATTATTACTTTCCAAAAAAGAAGTTATTTGTTGAATAATTATTTTTTCTACAATTTTATTAATTACGCACAAGATGGCTATAGGTCTGTAATTAGAATAATCCAAATGACTACCATGTTTATATATTGGCCTAATTAGAGATTTCTTTAATTCTGTTGGGTATTTTCCATTTGATATACACATATTTATAAAATTTGCCAAAACGGGACTGACTTTTTCTTTAACATATTTTAAATCTTGAACCCTAATTTTGTCTATGCCTGGGGCTTTATCACAGCTTAATTTGTCAATAACCTTCTCAACCTTCTCTTTGCTCACTTTTAAAAATCTAAAAGAAACATTACTCGTTTTAACATATTCATTACGATCTAAAAATTTTTGATTACATTTATGTTTTATACTTACAATTTCTTGTGTAAATGTTTTTGAAAAATTATTACATATACTCTCAATGTTCTCATTCTCGCCCAAATATTTCATTATTGTCGCATCTACATTATTTTTGCTACGTCCCAGCCATTCATTAATTTTACACCATATTTTTCTAAAATCCCCTTCACATTTCTGTAGTTCCCCCTGCTTATATTTATTTTTGGCAGCATTTATAATTTTATTTGTTTTATTTCTATACCTAGTATATTCTAACCTCTTATTCATATTTTTAGGATATTTTTTCCAAGTTCTGAATAGTTCATCTCTTCGCTCAATCATTCCCTTAATTTTTTTAGTTACCCATGGTTGTGTTTCCCTATGAGAATTTTGTACAATTGCTACTTTAGAAGAATTATAAATGCTGCCAAACAACGAACTCAATGTTTCATACAACATCAATGGGCAATTTAATGTCAACAATTCCGACCAATCAACATTATCTAATTTACTTTTAACTAATTTATTACACAAAGTATACTTTAATGTCGGTACATACGGTTCACAAACGTTTGGCACGAGATCTAAGCGCGTTCCTATCAGGTGATGATCTGACAGCTTACAGGTGAGCATGTGTGCAGAGACGCTCGCCGCGTTGCGCGTACGCACCCACACATGGTCAATGCACGACGACTGCACGACGCCGTCAACGATCGCCTCGCGCGTAATCTCACTCGCCGGTATTGCACATCTTAAGCCGTATTCACACATCATATTCTTATATTGTGAAATTGTGTTATTCAGTCTGTTGTTTAACAAGTCCAAGTTTACGTCACCTATGAATAATATATCATCCGATGGTAATATCTGCTTAAGTAGAAGATCACACTCACTCAAAAATTGCAATCTATTAGAGTTCGGCGGTCGGTACGTTGCAATTATGTGAACTATGTTTTTATCTGTTTTTAATTTTCCAACTAGTATTTCCGAGGCTGAAGTTTCTTTTATGTCTGCGTAAAAATTCAATGAGTTCTTAGAGTATATCAATAAGCCCCCTCCCCTTTTATTTTCTCTTGTATTTGCATGTAAGTTGTATTGCGGTATTTTATAAAACGATAATTCTTCTTTTTTTACATTTACTTCCGATAGTATTATTATATCTATTTTTTCATCGCAAAGTTGTAGTAAGACCATAAATTCACTAAAGTGTTTTCTTAATGATCTTATATTTAGGTGTACTATATCTAATTGTTTTTGTTTGCCTTTAAAATATTTGCTCCAATCATTCGTATCATTGTATCGAGTATATTGTATTCCATCATCCAAATTGTCAAGTGAAGTATCCATAAAAGATTATAAAATATATTTTAATACTGTATGTATGAGCCTTAACACAGTAACGGTAAATAATAGAATAATACAGTATTAGGGTGCACTCACACACATCAGTCACCGTCAAGTCACCGATGACTGATCGGTGACGGTTTGTGTACGTATCCACAAACACCAGTCACCGTCATGTTGTCCGTCAGTCACGTAGCCGGTTTGACTGAATCATTGAACACATACATCAGGTTAGTCAGTGATTAGACGTGTGTCACGCTAGAGAACATGTAGCAATTATTGACGGTAGCACGACGCTGACTGAACTGAGACGTGACGGCACCGGGTGAGTGGGGATAAAAGTATGATACATGTATGGAAAGATTATTTGACGTGCCTGACCGGTGACGTCACTGATAGATTTCGTGCCGGCGACTGTCGTGTGGGAACAGAGTCATACTAGAACTATTGATACATATTTTTTTTTAATCCTGTCCGGTGACGTGCCGTGACGGTGACTGATGTGTGTGAGTGCACCCTTACGTTGCTAATTACTCGACTTGTGTTTCTTCGGTTTGAATCAGGGACTTAATATCTTCTTCACATCTTATATTAAAAATTTGTTTTTCAGACTCATTTTTTTTTACTAATATGCTACAATTTTGAAACCATATATATGAATATTTTGATCTTAGCTGCTGCTTGGCGGTCCAAAAAAGTTTGCGTTTTAATGGGGTCATTTCTTCGTTAATAAAAATCCTTTGTTGATTTTCATTACCATAAATGTTGTGGTTAGTAAGAAGAATTTTTCGTTTCTTTATCCACCGGTCCCTAGCCGCCTTAGACCGCAGCGTAAGAAGGATCGGGCGCGGTCGACGCGGCTTATCGTCGAGTTTTGTCACTACCTTCTTTTCTGGCGCGCCTACCCTCTTTACCTCTTGTATGTCTTCAACTGGAAGGTTTAATTTTTTGGCGATAGACTCGACCACCACTTTCAGATCTTCATTTTCGTGACACTCCACAAATGCTAGTTCTACATTTCTCTCCAATTCTTTTTGTTCAATCTTCTCCAATCTCTCCTCTAATGCCATGTTACATTTTTCTAAATAAACATTGCGTCTTTCTAAGGCTGTTATTCGCCTATCTGCTTTATGTTTGAATTCTAAAAGTTCCCCGTAGCACTCAGAATAAAATTCGACTAGTCCTGTCAGCTCCTGTAGTTTGTTTTCTATTTTAAACACTGTTTCTAGCTTTTTGTTGACTTCCGTCAAGAGATTCTCTATTGTAAGATTACCAGAATCAATGGCGATTTTCGGTGATTTGGGTGTTGAATCTATTTTCACACAATCTTCACATAAATCGTTATGCGGCAATTTCTTTGCACATTTTTTGTGAAATAATCCACCACAGGTCCCTTTACACTTAACTACATCGTCCTTTGTCGCTGACAAGAACAGTTTACATTTCTTACACTGCACCATCGCCGATAATAATTATTAATTACTACACATCCGCACTCGGAGCGCGCGCGAGCGGAATCGTCGATTAGAATATTAAAAAAAAATTCAACTCAAATGATGGATTTTTTCACAAGTTATAAGTGTTTTCAGGTTTCACACATGACGGACAGGAAAATTTTTTGACCTATTTCGGTGTTTTTTTCCAATTCTATTGAAGTAAATCAATTTTTAAAAAGTATGGGATTAATCTCCATTAAATTATCTCGACAATAGTATGCAAAATATCTTGATTCCGTGAACTAACAAGGCTATAATAATAAGAATAGCTGCAAAAATAAGGCGAAAAAAATTTTTCGATCGTAAAGCACTCTCTGATGCTTCGCATCATGAGTCGTGCAATAGAATATTATATTTTCATTTTATAGTCTCTAAGCTTTCTGCATTATTTTCTGTATTTTCATTAATACAGTTAACCCAATAAATATACTTTATTCTTATTCTTTTTCTTAAGTATTGTATAAAACTGAATAGGGCATATACGGGGCATATTTCATTATAAACCATAATATATAAACATTATTTATGAAACTAAATATTTAGCAATATTTCTCTCGCACAATTACCTACGCTTATTCATCAAGGCGCTATTTTTTAAGCTATTGCATAGCTTCTATCGCGGGCTTTGAGCGCGGGGACCGAATCGAGAAATTCCGTAACGAAAAAACCTCACCCTCCCCACGCTGACGGACACGGGGGGTTGGCTTGATGGCATGCTATGCAATAGCTTTACCGCGGCCGCGGCAGTCCCCGAGTGCCACACGTCTTTTTTCTATATGCATTCCTTGTTTAGTTATTTCTATTTCAAAATTCAAACTAGCTTTCCAGGCAGTCACTGTTCTGCCCTATTGCCCCATTTTCGTGTTTTCTCCCCATTAACGTTTCTTGTGCCTTTACAATAACGTTAAAAAGAAAAATTTCTCGAAACGTTCTCAAGATGTTCAGCAACATGAGTTTATAAGAATAACAGCTAGCTTTCCGCTCGCGGCTTAAATCAGCTGCCTAGTTTTAAAAATTTAAACATACTTAGGTCACAGGCCACAGGGACAGAGTTTTACACTATGTAGTGATTATAATTAAATTTTTGAAACATCGACGGCACACTTATTTTTCATGTAGATATGTATTCTGGAAAGCTTAGTATGTATGTATATGAATAAGTGCGGCACCACTTTTATATTATGTTCTGTGTTCGGCACGCATAGATACACCGAGATTATGGCGATCCTCACACTGCCCCGCATCACGCTGCATGTTGCATGTCGAAGCACCTACGCGCGTTCCTGCGGGAGTGCAGATCTGCATCATCGTGCGGGTTTTTTGCGCACTCACGCGCGTAGGTGCGTTTGTAGATTCACGCACGGCGGCTCTCATTTATTCGTCTTTCTCTGTGGTGGTCGTACAATACTGAGCATCACGACGCGTGGCACTGCGGGTTCGGTGTGCCATACCTTGCGTCTCGCCCCGCACCTACGCGCGGGGATGCATGTTTCTCCGCGTGTATGCGCGTGATCCGCATGTACGCGCGTGGTTGCATTTTCAGTGTGTTGGACTGTGCGTGTTTTCTATACAAACGGAGATACTTACAAGTAACGTTAAACACGCAGTCACGCAACATGCAGCGTGATGCGGGGCAGTGTGAGGATCGCCTTAGTTACTTATTTTGGACATACCTATTACCTACACCTGTGTTCAAAATTGATTTATTTTGTTCCATTTTGTTTTAATTTGGTTACGCTTATCTCTACGGTGTTAAGATTGTTTTAGTCCTTTATTTGATTGGTTTTGTTATTGTGAAAAGTATAAATAAAGTTAAAAACGGGCTTGTTCTGGACGCTCGGTAGTCGGTGTGTGAGTCCGACCCGCACTTGACGGATTAAAATTATAATCACAAATAGTGGATTTATAATTTTGAATTAATAATAATTTACTATTTTAACATTTTCAATGAAGGCTCACGACTTGCATTGATTATAATCTCATACTTTAATACTCACATACTAGTGTCTAGTACCTACGCAGAAACTTAAGAAATTCAATTGTTTACAAGTTGAACGTCTAATTTTATTTTAATTATCGTTATTGTTGATTGAAGATTGCAAACGAATTTATTATCAGGTTCATCATCTTGTAACTTTGTTGTTTATAAATATGTTTTCATCAGATTCATTTTAAATATCTAAACAAAATATTTCATCATGCTTTATATTTTTCTGATTATATTCTAAGACAATATCTTCATTTAATTAATTAATGTTAATGTTCATTTACTTTTTTGTAAAATATCAAGCTTTGTTATTATTAAAATGCATGCTAGTTCACACGGCAAACTTTGTTATGTAATATTTTTAAGATCTAATGTACGTGTTCAAGAAATAAATAAATGATTTTGGACTAGATCCTTCATAAAAGTATCCATGATAAATTATCATTAGCATTAAGGAAATATTTAAGTTATAGTTAACTAGGTAGTATTTTGCATAATATGAATCTTGATAAAGTTGCAAGCTATTTTTGAAGAGTTGAAAAAGTAACTATCGTTTCAGGGCAGGTTTAAAAAAACAACATAATAAAAAAATCTGAAATATATTAACTAATTCTTAACTAAAAGTAGTACAATAATAATCACAGTTTTTAAGTTCCTTAACAATTAAAACGCTTCGTTACATTGTTAAATATTTCTTAAACAATCATGAGTTTTATTTGCCATAACTGCCCGCATGGGCGCTGGCTGATGCTGATGCACTCGCATATGCAGTGCTGTGGGCACCACCTGAACCGCATGAGCTACAGGCTCCACAACCACCGGAGCCGCAGCTCTTGCCACCAGCACCACCTTGACTTCCAGAACCGCCATAACCACCACTGCCAGAACCGCCTAATCCACCTCCTGCTCCACCTCCTGCTCCACCTCCAAGACCACCTCCGAGTCCACCTCCTGCTCCACCTCCAAGACCACCTCCAAGACCACCTCCATAACCGCCAGATCCTCCAGCACCACCTCCATAACCGCCAGATCCTCCAGCACCACCTCCATAACCGCCAGATCCTCCGCTGCCTTTAGATCCATATCCACCAGCTCCACCGGCTCCACCGCCCAATCCACTTCCAGAGCCACCTCCTAATCCTCCTCCAGAACCGCCTCCGAAACCATTTGATCCTCCAGCACCACCTCCATAGCCACCTGATCCTCCAGATCCATAACCACCGGCGCCTCCATTGCCACCGCCTAAACCTGCTCCTCCGCCGTGTCCATCGGAGCCAGAACTTCCATAGCTTCCTGAACCACCAGCTCCAGATCCACCGAAACCGCCGCCGTTGCCACCTCCTAGGCCTGAGCCATGGCCGCCTCCAGAGCCGCCTCCGATTCCAGAACCACCTGCTCCTCCTGCTCCACCTCCAAATCCACCGGAGACTCCGAAACCACCGCCATTTCCTCCTCCCAAACCAGAACCACCGCTAAATCCTCCGCTTGATCCACCATAGCTGGCGCCTTTACCACCTCCCAATCCTGAACCTCCTCCGAGGCCACCGCCGGCTCCTCCACCGAATCCACCGCCGGATCCACCACCAAGGCCGCCGCCATGACCACCGGATCCTCCAAATCCTTTAGATCCATATCCTCCAGAACCGCTACTTCCACTGATACTTCCACCCAAACTTGTTGATATACCCAAACCAAGGCCGCCGCCGTTTCCAGCTCCGCCTCCTAATCCTCCACCAGAACCACCTCCGTGGCCTCCGCCTAATCCACTTCCTGATCCGCCTCCAACTCCACTAGAACCAGAGCCGCCATAACCTCCTGAGCCTCCAAATCCTTTTCCACCGCCGAGTCCACCACCGGCACCTCCACCGGCTCCACCTCCAAAGCCACCGCCATTTCCATTTCCACCGCTCACACTGCCACCATATCCTCCAGAACCGCCTGAACCTCCCAATCCGCCTCCAGCACCAGCGCCTACGCCACCTCCGCTTCCACCTCCGAAACCTTTGCCGCCGCCATATCCTGAACCACCACTGCTGTAGCCACCGCCGCCACCGTAACCGCCATTCTCAAGTGTTCCAGTGAAAGCGAAGCCTCCAGATTTGCCATCAGGTGACGATGTTTGAATGAATTTCTCGGTTCCTTTTCCTCCTAAACCTGAACCGCCGCCCAATCCAGAACCGCCGCCCAATCCAGATCCACCTCCAAATCCAGCGCCACCGCCTAATCCGCCGCCACCTCCCAACCCACCGCCTCCCCCAGCACCAAATCCAAGTCCAGCCTTCGCAAGACCATGGGCTTTATCGAGAATGCTATGCACTCCTTGGTGTATAGCACCAAGTCCTCCGGCTAGTCCTGCACCGCCATCGAAACCACCGCCTGAACCTCCTCCGAAGCCTCCTCCTCCCCCACCGCCGCCTCCTCCTCCTCCTCCAAAGCCAAGCCCTCCGCCGAAACCGAAACCACCCCCGCCACCGCCACCGCCGCTGTATCTACGTACTCTCTCTGAAAAAATAATAACAGAATAAATAACTGGGTAGTGGGTACATATATAGTAAATACAATACATTAAAATTTTATGAAAGAAAATGACATAATAATACGATAACCAATCTCTGCCAGAACTCTCCAATTAATTTATAAACGTTTTATTATTCAATTCTATCGGTAAAAAAAAACATCATCATATAGGTATTATTAAATCCGAATTCCGAACATCTATCTATACATCAATTGCTAAAAAAAATACAAACGTTATTAAACAATATTACAGTAGGTAATTTGTTGTAATCGAATCAATAATTATATAAAAATAATTATTAATTATTATAAAAATAATGACGCACTTCATACTGTATGAAAATTATGTTTTTATGATAGTTTTTTTTTTTATAGTAACCATTTGTTTTGATTAAAGCGTAATTAAAGATCAGTATTTTTCCTTGACTTATGAATAAAAAAAATTGATTTTAGTTAACTTGAAACTTGAAATAATGGAAATTTTTGTTATTGTTACATCACAATTAACATAAACATTTTGATTTTAACACGATTGCTAATCTATTGTTTCGGAGGTTTGAAAAGCCGTTCTCACAAAAATTTTAACATCTAATCGTTTCATTTTACAGTCAGCGAATCGTACTTAGTTCAAATAATATACTTGTTATATGATATACTTTATTATTCTACCTATCCTCCCTATAGATTTATAATTGAAAACATTATTAGATAGATACTTATTAAAATTTAAAATATACATTTCCATTTCATTTATTTGTAAATCTATGAACTAATATTTAGTTATGTATCGATAGATTTTATTACAAAGGTTACGGATCTAGATCCGGAAGTCGAGATAACATTTTACGAGACCTTCAAGCATTAGAAATTAATACATATTATATGCTTACAATATGCTGTTTGATAAAATATATATATAATAGACTTAGGAAAATTGTTTCTTCAGATGAAATAAATTAATTGAAATCTTTTGAGTGAAACTAATACAATAACTCTATTAATTAATTAAGGTTAATGTGTATTTTAGAAATATCAAATAACTTTCATAAATATATTAATTTCGTTTAAATGTTATTTGATAAAAATATTAAGTTTGTTATTTACTTAAAACCAATTAAAAACATTTACACCCTCATATTAAATATTACAAAGAACAAAAACACTAAACCATTAAAAATTTGATCACATGTAAACACGCTCAATCTGGAAAAATTAAATAAAAGTTTGTATATTAATAAATAGAAAGTATGTAGTTACCTGTAGCATCTCCGAGAGCCAGGGCAATCCCAAAAACTAAATACAACGACCGCTTCATGGCTGCGAACACACACTAACAATGATTTCATCTTTATAATCCTTTTATACATCTCTTATTATAATCGAGACAGACATAAACAAGTTCACTAGAATACTAAGTACGGGGAAAACTAATGGTTTTTTTGATACACGTCGTGCGTACTCGTGTCCGCTGATTTTCAGAACTTAAACCAATTAAATAATAATTATCGATTGATAAACGAATGTCATGCAAACAATAATGTTATGTAAACTTCTTTGAAATTATAATGACAAGATATTTTCATGATAATTCCAAATCTGAATTTCCCGCGCAAATCGTATTTGTCACTACCAAATAAGCACTATTTTTATTTATTTGGGATGTGAAATAAATGGTTTAAAAAACAATTAGGGGAAACAAAGCATACATAGGCGTAGATTGTATAAACAAAACTAGGATAAAAATATATGAATTAAAAAAAAACTACAGACTAAGAGAAGACTCGTGTTACTAGAAACTTAGATAAAAAAGAAGTCTATGATAAAATTTCCGACCATAATTCAAAAGCCCACAAAAGACAGTTGACAATCGATGATTTAATAAGTAACAATTACGCTCATTAAAAAAATGATAATTGTTAATTTCCCGCCAAGAAAACGAGGTGTTGCAAGTACATAATGATATCATCAGTATTTATTTATTCACGTTTCTATACATACTTACATAGATATCTAAAGAATTATATAATCTAGATGTAAACATGAAATGTTGTAATTCGGAAAATCGATATGGATAAATAGAAATTCTAATAATTAACAGTGCGATTATGATAACCATTATAACCTTTTAATTATGTTTACTATATAATTATCGTATATGGTTTTTCAATTAACTTTTGATCTAAGCAGGATAAGTAAATTGAAATTTGAAAAAAGTCCTTGTCTTATAATAATCTAACTATAGGATATAGTATACTTTGTATACTTTAAATATTTATTGTTTACTTAATTAGTTGTGATTTTCCATAAAAAAATATCAAAGCGTATTTAAAATTTAGAAATTAATAGGAAACGATTCCATTTTGTTTATTTGATAGCATAATTCGAGTTCCTATATTTACTGATGTATTGACAGTTTCAAAATATAACAACACTAGCTGCGCTCCGCGGTTTTATCCGCGTGGCTCCGCTCCTGTTTATTATGTAGCCTTCCTCGATAAATGGGCTATCTGACACCGAAATATTTTTTTCAAATCGGACGTTCCTGAGATTATCGCGTTCAAACAAACAAACAAACTCTTCAGCTTTATAATATTAGTATAGGTAGATAATGCAGGAAATTCATTTCATTTCTGCATTGCTGTCTTCAATTTTACCTATATGTGTTTATGTAATACTAGCAATGCCCTGCGGTTTCACCCGCATAGATGCGATATCGTTACAGTGAAAAGTCTACTATAGGTCGGACTATAGGTTTAATTTTTAATCACATGAAAATCACCTTTACCCCGTCCCGCACTACGGCCTTTGTTTTTTTTTTTTTTGTTTTAGTGGGGAAATCTTTCATAGATACCCACGGCCTCCGGGGGAGGGGCCGTGGGTTATGTCGGATTCCTACCGACCAAAACCCCACTGTGTTCCGTCAAGACGCATATTGGTAGAATTCCTCCGTGACCCCCGCACTACGGCCTGCTCGAACAGTATACCTACTATTTTCTGTAGATTGACACTTTTAAAAATTCGTTATATCTTTGGAATGGAATATCCAATTCTTTTCATTTAAAAAGTATTTTTATGGTATTGAAACAGTCTATAATAAAACATCATTTAATGGGATAAGGATTAATATATGTGTATGGATAACATGGTTTGAATACTGTCGGCACTTCTATTTACTTTGAAAACGTAAAAAAGTTGTTGTAGTAACATAACTACTGAAGATGGACATATGGTATCGCGGACTTTCTTGTAGATATTGATCCATTCTATAATACCGTAGAACATTTTTTTGTTCTATCTTCAATAGATTCCGCAGCGCACGCGATGACAGAAGTTTTATTGAGGATTTTTGTACACCTTGGGTTACATTATTGCATTTTTGGTAAGGATCTCAAATTTTTTTGAAAATGCAATATAGCCTATGTTGCTCAGTAAAGATGCAGCTTTCTAATGGTGAAAGAATTTTTGAAATCGGTCCAGTAGTTTTTGCGTGAAAACCATACATACATACATACATACATACATACTTACAAACTTTTCCTCTTTATAATATTAGTATAGAAAAATTGCATTAATAAATTAACGTTTTTTATTCTAACCTTTTTTGCAAATAATAATAATTTAACTCACATTTATACATAAAAATATCATACCATATTATTATACCTACTGTTATTTATATTCTAAAATAAGGACGTGCATTCTTATAATTTTCTTTATTTCTAGTAATTAGCTTAATAAATTGCATACGTCGAATACAAGTTCTTCAATAAAAAGTTTCAAGTTTTATTCCTACAACAATTACATTTGTATAATTGCACTATGCTGTAAAAAACATAAACAGAACACTGACACTTTCGGTCCGCCATGTGAATTTAAAGTATTATGAAATTAGTCATGGGAAAATTGAACATTCAATCATGCGTCATATTAATTTCATGTTAGTATCGAATCGTGATATTTTGACAAAAGTTTGAGCTTTTTGCTCGTGGCGAGGTACCAGGAGATAAGATCGGCGAGGAGGTATTTCCAACGCTGGGGTCACACCTTGACATTGTATTGTTAGCTAGACATCACAATGCATGATAGTCAAGGCCCATTGTAAACTTTTCGGTATGATCCGTAGTGGTTCCTATTGGTAAAACCTATGTAGTTTAGTTGAGATAATCTCACATGTGTGATAAGTATAACCATGGACTAATAGAATAAAGGTATAACTAAGTGTTAATTGATTAACTATTTGAGCCCGCGACTTCATCCATTTATTATAATACTAGGTTTCCGACCGCGGCTTCGCCCGCGCAGTCAAAGGAAACCCGCATAGTTCCCGTTCCCTTGGGAATTCCGGGATTGCGTCATTTTCCCGGGATAAAAAGTAGCCTATGTCCTTTCTCGGGTATCAAAATGTCTCCATACCAAATTTCATGAAAATTGGTTCAGTAGTTTAGGCGTGATTGAGTAACAGACAGACAGACAGAGTTACTTTCGCATTTATAATATTAGTATGGATGTTATCCCATTTCTATTAATAAAAAAACTTTCCACTTTTGTGAGGAAGAGCATACCTATAGAAGTAGTTTTGCATACTTAGATTATTATTTATCACCTATATTCTAATTTATAAGGTTTTTCTTCGAATAACAACTCAATAAATTGTCTAGATTATTTTTTATATTAAAAGTATTTATTTATTAATGATAGTAATTAAGCTTTTGTCGAATAAGTTTGAATCCGGCTTAATATGAAAAATATTTTATTAGTCTCGTTACATACAAATGCTGGGATTATAATGAAATATTACAGTGCAAGAACTTGAAGGTGAATCGAGTATAATCAGTGTGAATAAAGTTTTATTTTTGGCTTCTCGTGGCTTGTGATAGTATCTCTGACTTTTTATAAGTTAGTGCTAGTTTTTTCGTCTCGACTGTTATGAAGTTTGGTTGGGATTGTTGGAAACGAAAAGTATTAAGTCATTAAATGAAGAACAGTTGGATAGTTAATTTTACGAAGTCAATAAACATTTTTATTAAATCGTGTATAATATACCAGTTAATCCCGTTTCGTTCTATTTTCTGCTACCTACCACTGTGAAAATCCATATACATATTATATTATTGTTTACAATTTGAACATAATATTGTGAATTATGACCTACTACATAAAATAACTGATTTATTATTCTCAAGAAAATTTTGCAAAATAACACAAAATATTGATTTTTATTGCCATGATGTTGTTTATTTAAAAAGTAGTGGTTATTTTTGAACTTTTTGGTTATAGCACGTTATAGGTATGTATTTGGATAATGTATGTCAGAGTAGACCAGCAAGACAGAAGCTAAAGCTAATTATTTTGAAAAAAATTCTAAAAAGCATTGCAACATAATTTTTAATAATCAATATCTCCTCAGTATAAAGGTTTTTTCTTTGAAATAGGTAATTATGAATTTGGTAAATCCAAAGAATTTATATCTACACGTGATTAAATGGAAAATCCTCGTTGGGTATAATGAGATTTAATTATAAAAAATAATCTGATTTTATTAACGTATCTCTTTTAATGAGATATATGCACTCTTATGACGTAGATATATATGCATTTTTACGTTGAGCGTTTTTTCCTAGATTATCTTTTCAGCTTTCTGTGCTAATAACCTACCTAACTTTTGTTATCTAGGGGAAATTTTCAGAGTAATGTGAATTAAACAAAAGATCTCTTTAAATATAACAATCATAATATAATGAATTGACCTTCATTTGTATTCATTAAAATTTATACATTATAGGCTTACCGCTTATGTTGGGCTTATGTCATTCCACATTACTGCTAAAACAAAATTACAGGCGCAATAGTAATTATTTCAATATATAGGCACAGACTAATAATAATATACTACGTATATAATATATAGGTTTTATTTACATTTTACTATGACTTCTTTCTATCTATCTATTGTGATCTATCGGATAATCTGCCGGATATTTTAGACACAGCTGATAAGAGCCAAGAAAAACAATATATTTTATTAGATATACAATACTTATAACGTAGGAGTTAAACTTGACAACATAGTGTGTACAAAAACTACGGGTAAATTACGGTAGGCGCTAACCGTTACAATATGTAATTTGTCTAACAAAAAGTTAATTGTACAAGCAATTATAGCAGAATGTTGCCCAGGTGTTTTTTCCTCTTTACATATTATATAATATATTATACGTATATTAATATTTGATATGAGGCCTTGGATCTTAAATAGCATTGAAATTATTAACTACCGTTTTATAGCTAAGCGGACAAATTGGAATGGATGAAAAATATCTCTATAATTTGTTATTAAGACAAAGCTAACAAAATTGTAGAAGTAATGGCTGTGCTCTGCGTGAATGGGTTTGCACATGCATTGCTCCGGTCTTATTGGTCTTAGTGTGATGATACTCGTATATAACCGATAGACTTCCTCGATATTTGGGCTATCCAACATTGAAATAATTTTCTATTTTCTAGTCGGAGCCGTAGTTTTACTAATAACAAAAACGAACTATCAATTTATTCGATCCCTATTTCAAATGAACGGTTACGTCTATTTTAAAAGGACGGAAAATGCCTCGGCATCTTCAGTTGCAACAAAAATGTTCTCCCATTACTCAGATAATGTCAATTATAGATTTATTTATGAGCGCCATTCTATGTAGATAAACGCGTATCGAGTCACGACAAATGCATCAATATCACATCCTGGATGAACTGTTACATCATTTATCTTAATAAAAGATGGTACTAATATAAAATAGATTTTATTTATAGGCTTTGTATCATAATGTCAGAGTTGATGGTTCTTAAATCAAGGTATTATTAAATTATGACATTATTTATAAACGAGCGTTAGTTGATGATGACTTGCCAGTTCTAATCATTCCCTTTTATGGCGTAATTGAATAAGTATTTGTTAAAAATAATCTAAAGGTTGGATAAAAATGTATAAAAAGCAATAATAGATAATGTTTAGTTATGTGCGGTTTATAGGGTTTTATGCGGAATGTTATAATTAAAACAATTAACCATCGAAATCCACATATTATTGTGATAATATGTGCATTGTGATGTAACCGCAGTTATTATGGGAATATTTTTTTTAATTACTTTTAAAAAATGTTAACCTATTGAAGATGAGATAGATTGAAAGATGATATCATTGAAATATTTTTGGTCTTTTAAAGTGAAACTTTTATTACATCGTCTCAAACTTTTTGGTCTGTGTAGCGCATGTCGCGTGTATCGCGGCTGCCGAGTAGTACCTACTCGGCAGCCGACCGTCACGCGACATGCGCTACACAAAGCAGTGTTCGGAACCGTTCGAACAGTTTCACTTTTACCGTGGTTTCATAAAACCACACAACATTTTTTTTATATTTGCATAATTACATATGGGAACTATATTTTCTATCACCAAAATTTATATTTGTCATCAAGTTGTATCACCTAATAAATAGATCTATCACCACGAAATATTTTCGTTCTCAGATAAACAAAAATTGTTCCCAGGTATGAATTATCAAATTAATGTTAATATATGGGTAAAATAAGAGATCGATAACCAATAAATTTATATTGCATTACATGAATATAAACTTCGTTCTTATAATAACAGTTTTGTTACTTAAATAATAGCTCTGTGCTCAGAATGGTAGATCTGTCACCAAATAAATCGATTATCGATCCCTGACTGCGACTCCTTTTTTTAGGGTTCCGTAGCCAAAATGGCAAAAACGGAACCCTTATAGTTTCGTCATGTCCGTCTGTCCGTCTGTCCGTCTGTCCGTCTGTCACAGCCGATTTACTCGGAAACTATAAGTACTACAGTGATGAAATTTGATGGGAATATGTGTTGTATGAACCGCTACAAAAATATGACACTAAATAGTAAAAAAAAGAATTGGGGGTGGGGCCCCCCATACATGTAACTGAGGGATGAAATTTTTTTTTTCGATGTACATACCCGTGTGGGGTATCAATGGAAAGGTCTTTTAAAATGATATAAAGTTTTCTAAAAAACATTTTTCTTAAAGTGAACGGTTTTTGAGATATCAGCTCTCAAAGTCGTAAAAAGTATGTCCCCCCCCCTCTATTTTTATAACTACGGGGTATAAAATTCTAAAAAAAATAGAGGTGATGCATGCTAATTAACTCTTTCAACGATTTTTGGTTTGATCAAAGTATCTCTTATAGTTTTTGAGATAGGTTGATTTAACTGTAATTTATTATATTTGCTGCTACGGAACCCTTTGTGCGCGAGCCCGACTCGCACTTGGCCGGTTTTATTTTTATTTGATATTTTGTCACCAATACAGCTGTAGTAACATTTTATTTCGTTCAGATATTAAATTAATAGTATTCGTTACCAATTTAATACATCAATTTATAATTTTAATGAAAAAATGATCAAAGGAGCGGAGACAAATTGGCGCGCTTTAAAAATTGACCAATGATGACTAAATGATTATTCAGTGGTTATCATTTTTAAGAATAAATACTGATTATTTTAACTTTAATTAAGTGTTTTATCTACTATTCTGCTAGCCATAAGCCAGCTATTTTAAACCAGCGCTGATTGTTCAGTGGTAATTATTTTAAACAATAAATATTGATTATTTTGACTTTAATAGTTTTATTTACTACTCTGCTAAAATTTTTATTTAAATGTAATTTATACTACCAGTGGAAATTTAGAACCTTAGGAGTCTAGTTAAGTAGCAGAATCTTTTGGTTGAAACCATGATGACAACCCTAATTTTTTATTTGAACTTAATGCAATTTTCTAGTAACATAATATGATTTATTGGTGATCTCTTTAAATTAGTTTGCTTAAATACTTATTAGGACTCACCTATTATAATACATACAAAAACATTTATTTGGTACTAGACCTTATATCTCAGGATTTTAGGTGATTTATTGTGGAACTGATTTTGCATTGTTTGGTGACTACATTTTGGTGACGGATCTACTATTTTGAGAACAAACCCTATTATTTAAGAAACACAAAACTAATTAAATTGGTGATAGCTTAAATGATACCCATTACATATTAGCATTGCATTGCATTAGTATTAAGTACTAAGTAGCACTGAGTGGGTTTATTTTTTATTTACTTAAGATAATATTATATTTTTATAATTATTACATTACTTGCATAATATTCTAGAATGTATTTCTTAGAATTTTGTTTTTTTAATCATTTTACGTAACTAACTACATCCATGAAAAATATCTATTTACAAAATATGTTTTTGATTTAATTAAATTAATATAATTATTATCAGTATTTTTTACTATAGCACTTATAGCGAATCTTTATAATATAAAAATGAATCCCAAAATGTGTTGGTAAGCGCATAACTTGAGAACGGCTGAACCGATTTCGTTAATTCTTTTTTTATTATATTCCTTGAAGTACGAGGATGGTTCTTACGTACCTAGAGAAAACGTAAATATGTACCACGGGCGAAGCCGGGGCGGACTGCTAGTTGTAAGTATATAAATATTATTTATATTGTAAAAGTATATATTTTTTATTAGATTTTGTGAATTTAATATTGTTTTGCTGCCTCACATTGTTTAACAAGTTTAATATTTATATTTTAGGTAGCAAGTCGTTGTAATTTAAAGTATGCCCACACGTTTTTTAATGTTTACAAACATTATTTTGTAGTTTCGAACTAAGAAGTCACGACGATAATAAAATCTAAGAGTTCAAAGTAAACAGGTTCGCATTGCAGGTAAAAAATGAACATATTGCATCCATTTTTTACTTGCATAGATATTAGATTGAACTCATAAAATATAAGTCAACGTGTACCTCAAAGACCTTGAGCACAACGTAGAGAAATAAAAAACATGTGGTAAGGATTTAATGGCAATTTATTCAACGTTTCACACTTAAAGTTTTACAAAAACTTAACTATATTTCTGGCAATTTTTACGTCACAAGTTGATCTACAATGGCTTTTTTATTATATAACAAATTAAAATGTTTCTGATTTAATATAAAATATATTATACCTTTGACAAGCTTTTTGTTTTGCGCGCCATCTGTATTTGATCGGCGTAATTTTATACTCAGACTCAAACCATTATTTGCAATTCTGCAGGCATTGCTAATATTGTATTCCATTTCCACTAGATGTCACTGTTATACACTACGTCGAAGCTTTGCTTTCAAAGGCTCTATTTCATCTTACGTAGATTAATAAGGACTTAGTATTTATTTTCGGGTCTGGGTGGGCCGTACGCCGTGGCGTGGCTGGTAGCAACACCACCACGGCCAGTGCTGAAGGCGTTAGCGATAGCTGTCGCTCCTTGGGGAGCCCCTTGCGCAGCTCTGCCTCCGTAGCCGAAGAACATGGGGAAGTAGGCACCGCTTGGGATTCTGGGGTAGTCATCGCCTTCATCTTCCTCCTCATCGACGGGTCTCTTAACTTGCTTTTTCTTGGTGACACGCTTCCTGGGCACAGGGGCGGGCTCTGGCACTTCCTCAACTTCAGGTTCGGTTATTTCAGGGACGGCTACGGCTTTCACTGTTGTGGGAGATTCGATCTTTTCGGTTGGGTCTGCGATTTCCGTGGCTTCGGTAACAACGGCGGGTTGTTCGGCGGGTTGTTCAGCGGGAACAAATTGTTGTTCGGGAACATAAGACTGCTCGGGAACGGAGGATTGTTCTGGAGTCTGATAATACACTTCGTTCTGTTGTGGCGTGTAGTTTTCTTGCACGGTCTGGCGGCGTCTGTCTGGCACGTAGTATTGGCTCGTCTGTGGGGTGTATTGCTCTTCAGGCTTGAACATGAAGGCTGCCATACTACCACCGACGGCGCGAGGGTTGTAGTAAGGGTTGTAGTAGCGGCTCAGCACCATACCTCCACGATTTCTGTCTGCAGAACCATATGAATCTGTGAATAATGTAATGAAATTAATTACTTTTTGATAGTTAATGGATTATTTATTATTACAGATGGCAGGATTATTGTTAATTAGAATCGATATTATATGAGACAGATATTTTTTAATTGTATAAAAATGTATATCAAAATAATTACTGAAAAAATTAATTCTCCTTTATTAAATTTAAATAGACCCGACGATAATTTTAGAAAAATATTTTTGTAAATATTATTTTTGGAGACACAACCCTTAAAATAATATTAATATTTGAATTAACTCACAAGAATCCACATTAGCGCCATAATAAGGGAATGGGTATCCCGTGACTTCCCAGAGCGCGCAGGCAATAACGAGAACCACGCTTACTGCCTTCATTTTTGAAGATGATTTTTTTTTCAGGTAGCACTGAATTACCCTTAGTCTTCCGAAGGGTGTTGTGCGTTTAGCTGCTTTCGAGTTAGTGATGTACCGAACCTGACGACGCATTATATAGTCCATTTGGTTTGAACTTATTGTCATTCAGGGCACATCGCCAGCGTCTGCGCCTGAACCGATCATTTTACACGATTCGGCTGAGCTTTAGCCCGTTATCGAAATTGGTCTAGGCTGATTCTGGACACGTATCTATAAATCTATCTAACTGTTTGGCGCCTGTGGCCCACTTCTAATTGCATTGGTGAGTCATAAATGCATTTGCAGGATAAACAAACAATAAAATAGAGGAGGATTGGCGAACTGGAATGGAAATTTTATCCTGTGTGTTTTCATTAATAAATATAAAGACATCATCTCTATGAATGCTATTAAAGTTACAATCTGTGATCCCACCAAATTTCCCAACTGATATTTCATAAATCGTTTCTTGAATTTAGATTAGGCCAAGAACATTTTCTGAAATTGAAATCATAAATCCTTGACGTCATACGAGGTAGGAATGAACCTATGAACTACAATTGCCTAAAGAGATGCCTGGTATAGTTTATCATAACAAAGAGTGTTAATAGCTATTTATGTAGCTTACACTGACTGCATATTAACAAGGCATTGATACGATTTACTCCATAGTGAAATATCGTGTGAGTTTACAATACAAAGGCGCCATTGGCTTGCAAGTGAATGCACTTGGATTGCATACACAAATGATAATAATATTGATAAGGTTCATTCATGAAGATTTATACCCTAGCGCCAAGGAGCTTTTTACTGGATTTCTTGGAAGGGACAACGGGATTGTATAATGTATTGAGGAAATTCATTGCGTTCAGCATTATCAGGATCAGGAGTTCTTGTTAAAGAATTGTTTTTAAACAGCCTTGCAAGAAGTGCTTTAAATAGGTTTGAGGAATAATGGAATTGTAAGTAGTTTAATTCATCCTGTGATATTATTTAGACGACATCACAGTAAGGATTTCCGCTTTTGCTTTGTTTTTTTTAATTGTCCTAAGTATATTTTTTTAGAGAATTACTATGACTATTTGTAATTCATATGAGGTTTCATTTCTAGCTTTAGGTACGTGAGAAGTGCGAATGTTGTTGTCGAATAATGTAGGCTCTATTGTGGCATGACATTTAATAATATAATGACTTGCGTGATAGCTATAGATATTAAAATCAATTATCTTTTCATTATAGGAGCAATATCAATGCTCAGATACCGAAATCTATAGTAAATCCGTACATTCACACTGCTATAGTATTTCAAATTTGAACTCAATGATATTAAAGATAAGTGACCCCACGTGTAGATGGAGTGCGATAAAATTTAAATAATGGTATAATTTGTTGTGTATGTTAGGCACGACGCTGCTACCTAGAGCTGATACAATCGGTTTCTTTCTACCTCCAAGATAACATCACTGACCACGCCATATAGCCTCTTAAACGGTCGTAACAGTCAAATTTGCGAGCGAACAGTACATAGTGGGCCCTGTCGGAAAAATGAATGGCGATATTTGTATGCAAACGTTTTGGTTTGGAGTGGACTGGATGACCGATTTTATCTCTTTTGATATGTTTATGAGGCATGATGCGCAGTTATTACGTGAGAAAATAGCGACAGACTGTCTGTTGGAGCGCTTGGTTGGGAATGTTTCGTATATGTAGATTCTGTTTAATCTTTATTTAAATCTGGCTACTTTTGGGGAATGTACACAAATCAAACGAAATGACGAGATGAAGCTGACTGTTGAGAACAAAGTTTTTGCTTTATAGTGCGTGATAGCTTCTTCATCATCAGGCCAATTCCTTCCCTCTGTAGGCATACAGATTAAAGTAAGAAGAGTGAAATTTTAATCCATTCTGGTCAAGTGCGAGCTGAAAATTTACATGTTTTTAATTTTTCCGATCAGAAATGGATGTTTTAACTAGTGTCCGACCGAAACTGGTTTCCAGGCCGAAACCGAAACCGAAACCGAATGTTCGGCCGTGGCTTCAGTTTCGGCCGAAACCGAAACCGAAACCGAAACTCACGTGGTCTAGTATGAAATTTCTAAAAATACTGAACTTTGGTGCATTTTACCTATTATTTTGCCTTAATTAGGGCATGAAAGGAAAACACAGTATATTGTTGTAATCATTTATTTAATACTAGCTGTTGCCCGCGACTTCGTCCGCGATTACGTCGTTTTTCGTCATTCGTCGTTTAAAAAAAATACGTGACACTTTATTTTTGAATGTTCTTAATTGTCTCTTATAAAAATTAACTACATTTAAATTGAATACTCTGATAAGAAAATCTTAAAATCGGAGGACATCGAAAATCTGAGGAAAACATGAGTGAATTTGATTTAAATTCTACATTACTTAGTAATTCAAATAATAATCCAAATTAAATGTAGATTAACAGTTTGAGCGCATCATTATATAATATGTACCTAAGTATTAAATTACGTTAGTTTACATAGTAATTTTACTAAAAACACGATGACTTTCTTTCGCGCTCGGTACAACAAACTAAGCATGTTTGTGGTACGTGGCCCGCGTCACTCGACCCCCCGTGAGTTCCCCTCCGTTACTATGCGAAAATACATTCGTCGCAAGGAAAAATTGTAATATTTTAAATTCGAGAAATATTGATTTCTTGTATTCGACTATTCGTTGTAGTCGAATACAAAATATATTTGAAGAAACTTAGGTTGGCCTTCAGGCAAAAGGGATCCTATCAAATGATAAACTTGACCTTGTATCTTAAAAGTAAGCATGAAAGGATCCTCTGATAATTGTTGAGCACCAAAGGATCATTTAAAACGCACTACTATAAGAGCGAATATTGTCTAAGAACTGTTTAGATTGCACATGTTCCTCTAAAAGTAGTGATTTCAAAGGTTCTGGTGTATCTTCAAACGAAAGCCGACTCCTTACTCCTCTTTAAAGCATTACAAAAAGAACATACTACGTTAATATCGCCTATACAGAAGATGATCTGTAATCAATTGTGAGGTTATAAGCAAACCCACTTTTATATTTGTCGGACCACACCACCGAATTCGTAGATTGATCTTCTATGTTTACCTCTAAGTCATTAAGACTCGAAATCTGTCTACAGTAAGACGGGCCTCTCGCTATTCGTCCGTTTCAAGAGACCAAATAGTTTCAATTCTTAATCTTTCATTAAACAAACTTATTAATCGTACTTGTCTCAAATAATGGTAATATTCGCGTCCCTACTCTAGTCATTGCTTATGCTCATGTTCATCTTCAAGGGATCGAATAATATTATGGTGCACCCTATCATTTGTCAAACGGTCTTCATATTGAGTAAAAGTTTCAGATTATCGAGATAAAATATGCCATTTGCGGTCAGCTGTGAGACGTTATACCCTCTCAGTGAAGGTTTCGGTCTCACAGGATAGTACATGCCGTTCGCGGTCAGCTGTGAGCCGCAATTCTCGTTGTGAAGCGGTTTCAGGTTCTCGGCATAACACATGTTGTTTTCGGTCAATAGTAAGCCTCTTACCTCTAACGATCCTTGAGAACTCTTATTTCTCATTTTCTTAGCTTTGCTCGAATTTCGATATAAAGATTTTTTAGGTGGCACTGATGCGAGTGAATAAAAATTAAGTTGAAACGGACTGAGAGTGTTATAATCATCAATCATCATCATCATCAATACATATAATAAAATTGTGGAAAAGCGATGTCTGTACAATCAAAATATGTAGAAAAAAATTAGCAGGTGTTATTATTAAATCGATCTTGAACCCAAAACTGTAGTTAAAAATTTTTTTGTCTGTTTGTATGTATGTTTGTGCACGCTAATCTCATAAACGGCTTATCCGATTTAGATGCGGTTTTCACTAATGTATTGTGGTAATCTTCATTTAACATTTAGTGTTTAATTCATGTCAATCGGTTCATAAATAAAAAAGTTATGACAATTTATAAGTAATCACGGCGAACATTTGCTAAGGCATTCTATTGTACACTGTACAGTGTACAATAAAACGTAATTTATCTGTTATACGCTACAGTTATTCCTTTACATGTCCAGATGATCATATCAAAATTCCCCAAGGGTTTGGGGGTAAGCTGAGGTAGTAGGGGGGGGGCGGGGTCAAATTAACATTATGGTTACTTCTAATAGGTAAATTTTCCACATAAAATGTCCTTTAAATTATGTCGTATTATATTTTTAACCCCCGACGCAAAAAGACGGGTGTTATGTGTTTGACTGCTATGTATTTCTGTGTGTGTGTGTGTGTGTGTGTGTCTGTCTATGGCACCGTAGCTGGCTAACAAGTAAACCGAATTAGATGCGGCTTTTTTTTTGTTAGGCAGCATATTTTCCGACGCTGGTTCTTAGATAAATTGTATCAAAATCGGTTCATCCACTTATTATACCTACATAGGGGTAAAAGTGGGAATGAAAAAAAATGATATAATAATTTATTTTTAAAGATCGTCGGGAAGTTTATGAAATTATTTATTCCTTTTTCTATACACTTTTCTTCGATTAAACGGTTTAGTTACGTGCTCCCTCTCTCTCTCTTCAGCCTTTAGTTACGTGCGTGAGACAGGAAACATCTAATTTGGATTTGTTGCTGGATTTGATAAAAATTGAGTATCGATTAAGCTGATCAGTGGCTACACCATACATTATTAAAAACATCCATTTAAGAAAGGAAGGAAATAGAATTTGCTCCTCTCCCCCCCTGGTTCCTAAAAAATAATATGACATAATTTAAAATAAATTTTACGTAGAATTAGTTAGGCATTTCTTTTTTGATTTTCGATATTATATACTAATCATAATTTTTAATTACAATATTATGTAGTAACTATTTGGTATAGGTTAGGCATTTCATTTCTTGATTTTCTTTAATAAGTTGGTACGTAAGTTTTTTAGCTCAGTTTAGTAAGAAACTTTAATAACAATTCTTTTAATTATTTATGGTAGTACGTATTTACTCAATAATTGTATGTTAAGTAGTAATTCAGCATGGGCGTAGCCACGGTGGGGCTGGGTGGGGCGCTTACCCTGGCTTTGATCTGGTAGGTACCAATTGTGAAGTGTAGGAAGAGTGGGCGTGGGCGTTGGCGTGGGCCTGGGAGTGGGCGTGGGAGTGGAAGCATGAAAATAAAAACAATTATTCTTGCCCCACCCTGAGCCCATGGTCATAGGTCCCATAGTCACTATTCCACGCGGACGAAGTCGCGGGCACAGCTAGTAGACAAATATAATCAGAAAGCTTTGAACTCCTAAGCTCAACCATAAAAGATAGACATTTATGATGTCAGGAGATATTTTTTATATAATATGGAGAACATTTCTTTCATACTTGATTTCTGTGTAGCTTTAACCCGTAGGTTGCACACGCGACGAAAGCTTAAAAATGGAGTTACTGCTCTGCTCACGAATATGAAAAATAATTGTACCAAGTTTCGTTTAAATCCGTCGAGTAGTTTTTGTTTCTATAACGGTTATACAGACAGACAGATGGAAAAATTTTTGGCGTCAGTGTCGATCCCTAATCACCTCGTGATAGTTATTTAGGAAATATATTTCATGTACAGAATTGACCTCTACAGATTTAATATAAGTATATAAGTATACATATAATTAGATTCCAATTTCCATGTAACGTTAAATTCGACTATACAATAACTAACAGACAACGCAGGTTACTCTCGTTTCCGTAAGTTGAGGCGGCTACATATTCGGTCCTCATAACTTCACTTTTTGTGAACGAAACGACAGCGCGGTTTTATTCGATGCCAACACCATCAAAAAAAAGGAAATATTTTTAATTGTGAAAAAATATTATGATTTACACTATTAATACTATTTTAACATTAACACAAAATATAAGACTGTGAGTGTGTAAAAATAAATCCAGCTAGTTTCACATCAAACTTATGTTTTTAATTAGGTATACGACATGAAAATATTATATTAATTACCAAGCAATAATCATACAGGTAAATACTGAACAAAAGTATTAACAGTCAAAGTATATTTTTACTTACAACATGTAAATGATGAAGGAATAATAATTATCAACGAACTAACCTTTTTGTATTATTGTTTATAAATATAAATTCATAAACAATAAATTTATAAAGAATAGAAAAAATTCGACCACTAAAGAATGCTGGTTCGAGTCCCGCCTCGTTATCGAATTTTTAAAACACGAAGATTTTTAAAAATGTAACCAATGAACACAATCAATATTAGATTAACTGTAATGGTGTCTAGTTTGACTTAAAATAATAAACATCTACCCTCAGTTTTAAAAATGTAGTATATTCACAGTTCACACGAATTACAAGCGCACCTTATCAAGTACCTCTTTTTTAGAGTATAAGTATTCTTTGCACCTTATAGGGAAGGGAAGATATGGGTTAAAGAGTTAAATAAATAAATAACATAATTATATTTAAATTATTAATTTTTAACATTGTGTCCAGTAGTGTTTACATGTAAATTGATTTGATTTTTACGAAATCTCATAGATGGCGCTGTTTCAAATTTGTATACTAATAAATTCATTAAACTGATTCTCTGCCCAAATTACGTAAATGACATAGTTTTTATTGTGTAAAGCTAGATAATAGCATGGCTTACCCGAAACCAACATTTAAACATGAGTCTTTAGATTGTACGCTGTCGTAATACACGGAATACGTAAGAAAAAAAAAGGTTCACAGCTCCTCCCCCGGAGGTGATAGCATGATAATATGTTTAAAAAAGCCTCACTCGACCTGTTAGTAATATTCATGCAAAATTTGAAGTCAATCTATGCAGTACTTTTCGAGATTAGCCTGGACAAACATACAGACAAACAGACAAACAGACAAACAGACAAACAGACAAAAATTCTAAAAACTATGTTTTTGGCTTCTATATCGATTATAGATCATGGATTATGTATTCTTTAAAAAAAATATTCAATGTACAGTTTTGACTTTCCTACGATTTTATTATATGTACTAGCTGTTGCCCGCGACTTCGTCCGCGATTACGTCGTTTTTCGTCATTCGTCGTTTAAAAAAAATACGTGACACTTTATTTTTGAATGTTCTTAATTGTCTCTTATAAAAATTAACTACATTTAAATTGAATACTCTGATAAGAAAATCTTAAAATCGGAGGACATCGAAAATCTGAGGAAAACATGAGTGAATTTGATTTAAATTCTACATTACTTAGTAATTCAAATAATAATCCAAATTAAATGTAGATTAACAGTTTGAGCGCATCATTATATAATATGTACCTAAGTATTAAATTACGTTAGTTTACATAGTAATTTTACTAAAAACACGATGACTTTCTTTCGCGCTCGGTACAACAAACTAAGCATGTTTGTGGTACGTGGCCCGCGTCACTCGACCCCCCGTGAGTTCCCCTCCGTTACTATGCGAAAATACATTCGTCGCAAGGAAAAATTGTAATATTTTAAATTCGAGAAATATTGATTTCTTGTATTCGACTATTCGTTGTAGTCGAATACAAAATATATTTGAAGAAACTTAGGTTGGCCTTCAGGCAAAAGGGATCCTATCAAATGATAAACTTGACCTTGTATCTTAAAAGTAAGCATGAAAGGATCCTCTGATAATTGTTGAGCACCAAAGGATCATTTAAAACGCACTACTATAAGAGCGAATATTGTCTAAGAACTGTTTAGATTGCACATGTTCCTCTAAAAGTAGTGATTTCAAAGGTTCTGGTGTATCTTCAAACGAAAGCCGACTCCTTACTCCTCTTTAAAGCATTACAAAAAGAACATACTACGTTAATATCGCCTATACAGAAGATGATCTGTAATCAATTGTGAGGTTATAAGCAAACCCACTTTTATATTTGTCGGACCACACCACCGAATTCGTAGATTGATCTTCTATGTTTACCTCTAAGTCATTAAGACTCGAAATCTGTCTACAGTAAGACGGGCCTCTCGCTATTCGTCCGTTTCAAGAGACCAAATAGTTTCAATTCTTAATCTTTCATTAAACAAACTTATTAATCGTACTTGTCTCAAATAATGGTAATATTCGCGTCCCTACTCTAGTCATTGCTTATGCTCATGTTCATCTTCAAGGGATCGAATAATATTATGGTGCACCCTATCATTTGTCAAACGGTCTTCATATTGAGTAAAAGTTTCAGATTATCGAGATAAAATATGCCATTTGCGGTCAGCTGTGAGACGTTATACCCTCTCAGTGAAGGTTTCGGTCTCACAGGATAGTACATGCCGTTCGCGGTCAGCTGTGAGCCGCAATTCTCGTTGTGAAGCGGTTTCAGGTTCTCGGCATAACACATGTTGTTTTCGGTCAATAGTAAGCCTCTTACCTCTAACGATCCTTGAGAACTCTTATTTCTCATTTTCTTAGCTTTGCTCGAATTTCGATATAAAGATTTTTTAGGTGGCACTGATGCGAGTGAATAAAAATTAAGTTGAAACGGACTGAGAGTGTTATAATCATCAATCATCATCATCATCAATACATATAATAAAATTGTGGAAAAGCGATGTCTGTACAATCAAAATATGTAGAAAAAAATTAGCAGGTGTTATTATTAAATCGATCTTGAACCCAAAACTGTAGTTAAAAATTTTTTTGTCTGTTTGTATGTATGTTTGTGCACGCTAATCTCATAAACGGCTTATCCGATTTAGATGCGGTTTTCACTAATGTATTGTGGTAATCTTCATTTAACATTTAGTGTTTAATTCATGTCAATCGGTTCATAAATAAAAAAGTTATGACAATTTATAAGTAATCACGGCGAACATTTGCTAAGGCATTCTATTGTACACTGTACAGTGTACAATAAAACGTAATTTATCTGTTATACGCTACAGTTATTCCTTTACATGTCCAGATGATCATATCAAAATTCCCCAAGGGTTTGGGGGTAAGCTGAGGTAGTAGGGGGGGGGCGGGGTCAAATTAACATTATGGTTACTTCTAATAGGTAAATTTTCCACATAAAATGTCCTTTAAATTATGTCGTATTATATTTTTAACCCCCGACGCAAAAAGACGGGTGTTATGTGTTTGACTGCTATGTATTTCTGTGTGTGTGTGTGTGTGTGTGTGTCTGTCTATGGCACCGTAGCTGGCTAACAAGTAAACCGAATTAGATGCGGCTTTTTTTTTGTTAGGCAGCATATTTTCCGACGCTGGTTCTTAGATAAATTGTATCAAAATCGGTTCATCCACTTATTATACCTACATAGGGGTAAAAGTGGGAATGAAAAAAAATGATATAATAATTTATTTTTAAAGATCGTCGGGAAGTTTATGAAATTATTTATTCCTTTTTCTATACACTTTTCTTCGATTAAACGGTTTAGTTACGTGCTCCCTCTCTCTCTCTTCAGCCTTTAGTTACGTGCGTGAGACAGGAAACATCTAATTTGGATTTGTTGCTGGATTTGATAAAAATTGAGTATCGATTAAGCTGATCAGTGGCTACACCATACATTATTAAAAACATCCATTTAAGAAAGGAAGGAAATAGAATTTGCTCCTCTCCCCCCCTGGTTCCTAAAAAATAATATGACATAATTTAAAATAAATTTTACGTAGAATTAGTTAGGCATTTCTTTTTTGATTTTCGATATTATATACTAATCATAATTTTTAATTACAATATTATGTAGTAACTATTTGGTATAGGTTAGGCATTTCATTTCTTGATTTTCTTTAATAAGTTGGTACGTAAGTTTTTTAGCTCAGTTTAGTAAGAAACTTTAATAACAATTCTTTTAATTATTTATGGTAGTACGTATTTACTCAATAATTGTATGTTAAGTAGTAATTCAGCATGGGCGTAGCCACGGTGGGGCTGGGTGGGGCGCTTACCCTGGCTTTGATCTGGTAGGTACCAATTGTGAAGTGTAGGAAGAGTGGGCGTGGGCGTTGGCGTGGGCCTGGGAGTGGGCGTGGGAGTGGAAGCATGAAAATAAAAACAATTATTCTTGCCCCACCCTGAGCCCATGGTCATAGGTCCCATAGTCACTATTCCACGCGGACGAAGTCGCGGGCACAGCTAGTAGACAAATATAATCAGAAAGCTTTGAACTCCTAAGCTCAACCATAAAAGATAGACATTTATGATGTCAGGAGATATTTTTTATATAATATGGAGAACATTTCTTTCATACTTGATTTCTGTGTAGCTTTAACCCGTAGGTTGCACACGCGACGAAAGCTTAAAAATGGAGTTACTGCTCTGCTCACGAATATGAAAAATAATTGTACCAAGTTTCGTTTAAATCCGTCGAGTAGTTTTTGTTTCTATAACGGTTATACAGACAGACAGATGGAAAAATTTTTGGCGTCAGTGTCGATCCCTAATCACCTCGTGATAGTTATTTAGGAAATATATTTCATGTACAGAATTGACCTCTACAGATTTAATATAAGTATATAAGTATACATATAATTAGATTCCAATTTCCATGTAACGTTAAATTCGACTATACAATAACTAACAGACAACGCAGGTTACTCTCGTTTCCGTAAGTTGAGGCGGCTACATATTCGGTCCTCATAACTTCACTTTTTGTGAACGAAACGACAGCGCGGTTTTATTCGATGCCAACACCATCAAAAAAAAGGAAATATTTTTAATTGTGAAAAAATATTATGATTTACACTATTAATACTATTTTAACATTAACACAAAATATAAGACTGTGAGTGTGTAAAAATAAATCCAGCTAGTTTCACATCAAACTTATGTTTTTAATTAGGTATACGACATGAAAATATTATATTAATTACCAAGCAATAATCATACAGGTAAATACTGAACAAAAGTATTAACAGTCAAAGTATATTTTTACTTACAACATGTAAATGATGAAGGAATAATAATTATCAACGAACTAACCTTTTTGTATTATTGTTTATAAATATAAATTCATAAACAATAAATTTATAAAGAATAGAAAAAATTCGACCACTAAAGAATGCTGGTTCGAGTCCCGCCTCGTTATCGAATTTTTAAAACACGAAGATTTTTAAAAATGTAACCAATGAACACAATCAATATTAGATTAACTGTAATGGTGTCTAGTTTGACTTAAAATAATAAACATCTACCCTCAGTTTTAAAAATGTAGTATATTCACAGTTCACACGAATTACAAGCGCACCTTATCAAGTACCTCTTTTTTAGAGTATAAGTATTCTTTGCACCTTATAGGGAAGGGAAGATATGGGTTAAAGAGTTAAATAAATAAATAACATAATTATATTTAAATTATTAATTTTTAACATTGTGTCCAGTAGTGTTTACATGTAAATTGATTTGATTTTTACGAAATCTCATAGATGGCGCTGTTTCAAATTTGTATACTAATAAATTCATTAAACTGATTCTCTGCCCAAATTACGTAAATGACATAGTTTTTATTGTGTAAAGCTAGATAATAGCATGGCTTACCCGAAACCAACATTTAAACATGAGTCTTTAGATTGTACGCTGTCGTAATACACGGAATACGTAAGAAAAAAAAAGGTTCACAGCTCCTCCCCCGGAGGTGATAGCATGATAATATGTTTAAAAAAGCCTCACTCGACCTGTTAGTAATATTCATGCAAAATTTGAAGTCAATCTATGCAGTACTTTTCGAGATTAGCCTGGACAAACATACAGACAAACAGACAAACAGACAAACAGACAAACAGACAAAAATTCTAAAAACTATGTTTTTGGCTTCTATATCGATTATAGATCATGGATTATGTATTCTTTAAAAAAAATATTCAATGTACAGTTTTGACTTTCCTACGATTTTATTATATGTATAGATAGATAAAATAAAAAAATAATATTTTTAAAATATTAATGATAACAAATTTAATTTTTATTATTTTTTCAAATTAAGTTCTCGGTAAAATCAGTCATCTAAATCAAATCAGTAATTGTTACTGTTACTTTAAATACTAAGTTTTGGTATTTTGAGATCTTTCTCTTTATTAAAGAGTCTTTAATACTTTGGATTGGTATTTGTACTTAGAAGAATAAGAAGTCTCTTTTAGGTACCTCTTATATAAAAATAATAATTATTAATTACATTTACACCCAGTTCCAATCTCAACATAGATAATCAAAAATTGTTTCCACCAGTGTGGGTCAACCAACGCTTTGACAGCGTCCGTCAAAGCGTTGCCGAGGAAAACGAAGTTAGGCGAGCGTGAACGTGTGTGAACTAAGAGCGAGCGCCCACGAGCAACTTTGTCTCCGCAACAATTTTGTCTCCGCAACTATTTTGTCTCTCCAGCCATGGGCTAGTATGAAAGTGCGCGTACGTAGCGACGCAACTCCCGGGAGACTTTTTTGTCCGCGGGTTCGGAGACAAGCCCGCGACGCAACTGTCGCCCTATCTATTGGTTTCAATGCAAGTGCGCGCACGGCGACAAAAATGTTGCCAGGCGACGGCCGCCGGCCAGTTGCCGCGTAACCGGCGTAGCGATAATACCTATTTATGTCAACGTATTTATTCTCGTACACAGTAGTTTTAACCGACTTAAAAAAAAGGAGGAGGTTATCAATTCGGCCGGTGTATTTTTTTATGTATGGACACCGATTACTCCGAGGTTTCTGAACCGGTTTACGTGATTCTTTTTTTTTTTGATGCGGAATGGTGTGGAATTGGTCCCATAAATTTTATTCGGATAAGCCCAGTAGTTTTTATTTTATGAGCATTTTTGTCTGGTCTCGATGACTTAATTGAAATGTAGCAAGTAACTTTGATTCATTTCCAAGTAACCGATTGAGCTGAAATTTTGTATACGTATGTAAATTGGATAGCGATGAAACATTATTATGACATAGAGCTGATTTGATGATGGAATCGGAAGGTGGCTTAGTAATAATATATTGTCTCAACTTTATCGAGTTTGGGCTCGTTTGATTCGTGTTGAAAAATACACTAAAAAGTATTAAATAAAAATAACTTCGTTAAAAACAACCAAGTAAAAAATAAAAAAGATTTGATATTATTAATTACTACATATTATTTACCTAGATGTGTTATTTACTACAAAGGTTTGATGTCGGTGCACGGGCTTTACTAAGTGCTTAGTGCTTGGCACCGACTTCAAACCTATTTAATAAATTAATAATAATTAATAATATTGTTTTTAATGAAGTTATTTTTATTATTAGTAGTTTTTCTGTCTATAGTAGAGCCATTTTAATAGGCAACATTGACAGTTCAACAAAATTCAGCAACGTAATCTAGTAACGACGCCATAAAAAATATGTTATTTCGTTTTGTTGGAACTGCACATTTACTGAACTTTTTTCAATTACGATTACATATCTATACTAATATTATAAAAAGGTTTTTCAGTTTTCACGCATAAACTACTGAACCGATTACAATGAAATTTAGCACACATATAGAGGATAACTTGGATTAACACATAGGATAGGTTTTATCCCGGAAATCCCACGGGAATGGGAACTATGCGGGACAAGAGCACAGACCACAACCGTCTCTTCGAAAACCATGTTGATAAATGCAGAAAATTTTAAAGAAAAAGTTGCGTTGCTGTCGCTTTCGTGAGCGCATCGTTCAAAACTTTGCGAGGAGACAGCGACAGAGACAAAATAGTTGCCGGGCAACTAAGTTGCTCGTGGGCGCTCGCTCTTAGTTCACTGAACTTGCGAAATAGGTAAGTTTCGGTTTCGGCAAAAGTTTCGGCCGATTTTGGCCGAAACCGAAACTGCGGCCGAAACTTGATTTTTGGCCGAAACTCGGCCGAAACCGAAACCGAAAGTTCGGTCGGACACTAGTTTTAACTTATTGGTGTCGTATATTAGGAATATTTCTATATTACAAAATTACTATTGCAGACAAAACAAACTCAGAACAGATGTTAGCAAATTGAAATTTACTGCAAAATATATTCAAAGTCGTTCTAAAAATATAAGTGTCCGATAAATCAGATAGTTAAGTAGAATTAATTTGATATTCCGAGAATAAATGCAGGTCGATTGTATTGTAACAATGGCGATCGGTGATGCATTGGCGTGTTGTGACTTTAAAAGATTAATTTAATTGAAGTTTTTACACATTTAATATTATCTAATAGTATTTTGGGTTTGTTTGTTTGTTAGTAGATGTCAGAATCTTTAAGATTAGAATAATTTGAAGATATGATAGGAAATTTTATTATGACTAGGTTAAATGGTCTAATGTAAAAAAAAATAGCCATGACCACTTTTCGATAGGCAAGCAATAATTATAGGCATGTTTGTTAATAAAAATATTTAATAAAAAATACGTCTCATCTGGTTATCAGATCGGTGAAGGACGATCTCCCACGGGCTCTCCTACAATAATGAAATTTCTGCCTTTTTAGATATTACGAAAACAGTTTACAAGTTAATTGAATAGAAAGTCAGAAGTCTTCCCTGTTTTTATTAGAATTCATAAATTCTTGATAAAAAAAAAACAAATCTGTCTTAGCTTTATCAATTTGATTGTAATCACAATTTATTATAAACATTATTTTCATCTACAATAGTGATACAAAACATTTGTTTAAGTATATATTTTAAATCAGGCTTTACCCTTCAATGCAAGTTCCGTGAACTGTTTGTGCATATATTTGTCGTTGCAGACATTTGGACTGCTGCGCCTGTCGTGATAGTAATCTTGTATCGATGTAAGCGCCATACCGTTAGTGTCTAGAACTACTTCGGCTTTATTTATTGTTGTATTTATTCTAATAGCTCTGTTTCAGAGAAATTTGTTCTCATTTTGGCTAAAGTAAAAAGAAAGAGAGGTTGTCTAAACTGAGATGTGTAAAAAATTTATTAAAAGTTCCGTGATGAATGCTATCCTATGTCCTTTCTCAGACAAATTTCACAAATTTCATCCCAATCGGTTCAATGGTAAACCGTAAAAGCGTGAAAAAGAGAGAGACCGACAGACAGAACTCCTTTCGCGTTTATAATATTAGTATACCGATACATTACATTCTATATGATTGAGCCTAAATCAATAAATTAAGGTGCAAACATACATTGTTTCAAAACGTTTCAAAACGCATGTTCCTGGTACAAACCTTTCCAGTTGATTCCAATCTATGAAATTCTAAGTACTTTAGTACTTTTGGCACCCAAACCCATTGTTGAATCCTTAAATCTATTGGTGCATTTGACGTCATTTGCGCCCTTAACGTAGACGGCACACAATGCAGGAGTCATTGCATACTATTAACACTATCATCTGCATATCGAAGTGCAATTATTTACAGAGAATTTTATTGTTACATCGTGGTTTCATTTTTATGAACGCCAACATTTTTACCTTTTGGTAATTCCTCAAACTTGTTTTTCAGGTAGTATACTGAGTATTTTCATTCGGAGAACAAATTCATTAGTTGTAAATTCACGAAAGCTTTAAGCCCAAAAATATTATTCCTTTGTTTTGGTTTCAGTAACATTAATGAAAAATTTAAAATACTTAATTACGCGAGCGGTTAATTTAAAAAAGCAACATGCACCTGATGCCTATGCATCCATACAATTTAATTTACGCCTTTTATCAGATATTCTGCTTTCTTAAGACAATATTCTTAACAGTTAGTCTATGTGTGGTCGCATTTTCCTGTTTATTGTGAAGTCCTATCGGGGCATTAGCATCGATGTGGTTACGTGCCTAAGTTCACGATCGATATTGTTATTATTTGTATCTTCTGGATCAATGTGTGGCTTGAATTTATAGCGGGAAGACGTTTTAACAATGAACAAGGAACAATTATTTAAATATTCAGATTTTTGTTTTCGTGAAAGAGCTAGTACGAATAACTGGAAATGTATAGGGCAAATAAAAAATGTAATTTCTCTTCTCTTACATTACTTCAAATATTCTATTTCGTCAATGTATTAAAAAAAAGTAAAAAATTCGAGATTGTGGTCTGTCAATATAATTATTGGCTGCTTACCTGTGTTAAAGGATTGATTGAATGATATCCGAATTTCTGAGTTAAGAAAATCAGTTTCTATCAGTCTCCTCTCGGCAGTTTGGTTTCCCCGTCTTATTATTGGAATGTGATTAACAAAACAAGTGGTAATAGGTTTTTTGTACTCGAATTTTTGGCAAGAGGACAAAAATATAAATTTCGTTATGTTTTTGAACACGACGTTTAGATAATATCTTATCTTATATATAAAATTCTCGTGTCACAATGTTAGTCTGCATACTCTTCCGAAACGGGTGGACCGATTCTAATGAAATTTTCTGTGCATATCGGGTAAGTCTGAGAATCGGCCAACATCTATTTTTCATATGTACCACGGGCGAAGCCGGGGCGGGCCGCTAGTTTTAATCTAAGATTATTGAGAGACTCCAAGAATATTTTGATTGTTGCTAAGGATTCATACTTTATTCTACAGGTTCTGCCAGACTTAACCGATTCAAAGAAATCTCTATATTCGTGGATCGAGTCAATACAATGTAGCATCAAATTTATGACATTGCTTTATTCAAATTATCAAAAGAATTGTTTAGCTCAATAATCACGTTCGACAAATTTGTTTGGAAAATTATGCGGATGAGCTTAGAAAAAATGTGTCAGGTGTTGGTTGCATACAATAAACCGCTTAATTTAACTTCAGTCGTGGGGAGACTTATGACTGGCTTATTATTTAGCGTTCCTAGAACTCATATAACATTACAACCTCTCAATTGACTGTTTAGTATGATCCATGCACGCCATAATGACGACTTTCATGTGCATTGAATCGAATAAGATGTGGCATCTCATGATCTCAAACATTTTCTATTTTGATGACTTGATCATATTTTTATCGGGAATATCCCACGTAGCTCCCAAACGAATCGTGCCCTTATACCGGGTAGATGACATAATTGTTATCAATTCATAATCGTCATTGTTTCGTCTGATTCATAGTCTGCCGAGTGTTATGACGCACGTCACCACACGCCACAGATTATATCACGCTGTTTCAAAGATAGTTCGTTGTAAACACGGGAATACCTACGGAAGCTTTGAATTCACGTGCCGTTCAACCATTTTTAATTTATTACTCCCGAATCTATGGTCATTATAATGCATTGCGCGTAATACGAATTTTTATTGTTCTCCAATGAAATAAATCCGTTGTACATCTGCGAACTGTGATTTCTGAATTTAAATCCTATCGAGGTCGTCTAGCGATATAGTTTGAGTCTTCAGTTCCTAAACTCGTGATGGATTTAAAAAATTCGTATCACCAATTATCAATGAATATTTCATTAATTTTTTATACATTCAAATTGAATATTGCGCAGGTGTTTAATGCGATTTTTATGTACAACTAGCTTTCCACCCGCGGCATCGCCCGCGCAGTCAAAGAAAAACCCGCATAGTTCCCGTTTCCGTGGGATTACCGGGATAAAACCTATCCTATGTCCTTTCTCAGGTATCAAAATATCTCTATACCAAATTTCATGCAAATTGGTTCAGTAGTTAAGGCGTGATTGAGTAACAGACAGACAGACAGAGTTACTTTCGCATTTATAATATTAGTATGGATTGTAATTATGGGTCGGTAAAGACGAAGTTCAGGACGTGATTATTTTCATTGATTTTCTGATAATAGCAAACAGATGCAATGCAATGCTGTTTTGCATTTGTTTTTGTATGTACAGAATAAGGTAGTAACATAATAATATGTATAAAAATAGAATCATAATTTTGCATAATCTTTTTCAGATTTAAAAATACTTACCGACTGATATTCAGAATTAGGTATACATAGAAAGGTATATAGAATACCTTATTATTCAAATGCAATACTTATGTAATCCAAACATTTTTATAATGTTGGCGGCCTAGCTGTTGCACTGCCCAAAACTTTCCATGGTGTTGTATCATTGATGTATTAGTATTGTAGTTTTTTTATATTAGAAAAGATATAAATTAATAAAGAATAGAAAAGAATCGATCACGAGGCGGCACTCGAACCCACATCCTTTCACGCCAATTCGGGGCGGACGCTTGACCAACTCAGATCAAATTCTGCCACCCGTGACCCGGGTCACAGGTGGCAGAATTTTTTCTATTCTTTATAAATTTTTATTTATATAGCATTTGAATGCCATAAAACCAAAAATATCAAATTCATTAGAAAATATATTTAAATGTTTCTAACTTAACCGAGGCTCAATTTCGATGAATAAAAAATTTAAACTACTGTACTTTAAAATATTGTTTACGGAAGATCTTTTTATCATAATTTATGCAGCTACTAAAAAAACGTGCTTTGAATAATTGATAAAAATTAGTATGAATAAAACTGAATATGTTCCGACAAAGACAAACAGACATTACTAGTATCATATATCTATACGGTAAACAGTAGCAAAATTGCAAATAATAAATGCAAAATAACCCATATTTTCCGCTCTTAAGGGTTTGTTACCTCCTTGCAATACTAAATGGTCTAATTATGTTCTTTCTGTGAACACATTATTCTAATGAACTTGTTAGGATGTACAGTAGATACTAAATCCAATGTGTTTTTGCTTGGAAGTAATAGAACGTATGTACCCAAAAATAGTATAATTTCGAAGGTATTTTGAAGATACACAGGATAACATTATTACAGTAATTCTTCTACTCTCTTCTTCTTACTTCTCTACTTACTTATCTAAAGTTAGAAGAGAAGTTCATAAAAATGCACATTTATATTTGTATAATTTTTAGGAGTAGATGTTTTTAAATATGTACTTATGCCCTAATGAAAAGCTTGGATGAATGAAGCGATCCGCCTGATTTTCTTGCCTAGGTTTTTTATTATGTTTAGTTGAGGTATAAGAATTTCCTAGTGGTTAATATGTTACAGAGAAAAAACTGTGAAGCAGGTTTTCAGTGACGACCATGTAGAGTAAGAGTGGCAGCTTAAAATAACAGAGCATCAAATTTATAAAATACCTATGTCCCAACAAATATACACAAATATGTTATCTAGGAAATAAGTATTCACAAAATTGGCATGCAAAGATCATCCTGTGGCTAACATCAGTCGACCTGCGTCTTAATTCCAGTAATCGATAACCAATTTCGTATGTACTTGCACATCTACGAAACGCCATTAAGGTGATGAATTAATTTTTCTAACATTTACGGCCCTTTTTAAACCTTCGTAATTTTTATATTATTAAAGTTGTAGTGATGAAAATTCTTGACAAGAAAGTTCAATAGTAACACAATACGTCTACCGTTTTAGAAACATGATTCCATGATATTTTCTCGATAGAAAAAAAATACAAAGTTCTCATTGTTATTTTTTTTTAATCTCTGGCATCTTCAAAATAACAAACGTAAAGTTACGACTTTTTGGATATTAACTATAAAATATACAACCTATACGTCTACCGTGTTAGAATTTTGAAATATGCGATGGTTTTGAAATAAACAAGAAATACTTGAAATTAGCGCGCGACCAGCCAATATAGCGAGAGCCGCCCTGTACCTTCCTACCCCGATCGCTGCACGAGTCATTCCCGCTACGGCCGTCACACGGGGAACTTGTGTCGCTTGCGCAATCATAAAAAAGGGTGACAACACGATAAGACAAAATGAGACAAATGGGGACAATAAAGAAAATAAAAAGAAGAAACATAAAGGTTGGAGGAAAAAGAATGCTTACAATTGGAACAAATTAATGAAGTAAGTTGGTTTTATTTTAAATTTGATGATAATTGTATTATAGACGATATTTGATATGTACCCCTGTTTTAAGTACATAACGAATGTGTAAGATTTTTTCATTTATAGCATAAATAATCTTTTCAGAAATCCGGAATCCAGAAGGAAAATAAACCCACTGATTGTTCACAATGTGAACCCACTCCTTCGTAAGTACCTTTATTCAGTCAAAAATGTATGTTATCAACGCTCTACTGGTTTTATCGCATGATTCCATTTTTAGCAAAAAGCAACAAAGTGCAAAGAAATAAAAAATCATGGTGAACTTAGTGGAAGTATGGTGGATGTAATATGGAACAGGAGCTCATTGGAGTAGTATTATATTTAAAAAAATACGAAAAAATTTCAAGAATTACATTTCTTAGTAGGTGGTAGATAAGTATGTTGTATAAAGATGTTGATATTTATTTCATTTATACTTACTACACCTGTGCGGGAAATTGCTTAGTACTAAAACAGGTTTATATTCATATTTACATAGTAATGTGAGTTTTCATTTCGAAAAATTTTGTGTAAGTATATTAAATTGAGTTCCTGGGTGATCTGGAAACACAATTGGGCCCGGAAGATGGCGCTGCAGTCACTCCTCCTAATCACATGAACCGATTTGGATGAATATTTGTGTGCACATTTCATTGTTGTGGGATGATTGGTTGATTCGTTTTCACATTAGCTAATATTATGTATTTTTGTTGTAAACTTAATTTAATGTTTATAATACATTATTTTTGGTATAAATAAGCCAGTGTTCGTCTCACATTGCTGTACCTGCCTACCTACCCTACCAGGGCCTAACTTTGTTCTGGCTATTTTATTTTGAATATTTGTAATGAATAATTACAATTATAATAGAGTGCAAAAAATAAATACATGCGTCAATATATTTTGTGTTTTTTTTAAAACAATTTTTTTATTTAAAAAAATATCATTCCGACCGCGGCTTTGCCCGCGTGGAATTAGGTTATATCGTGAATCCTGTTTTATCCCACAGAAGTGTTCAGTTCGGATAAAAAGTATCCTATGTGTAAATCCAGGCAATTAGCTATATTTTATCAAAATTGGTAATGTAGTCTTGACGTGATTAAGTAACAACTAACAAAAAAATATACAAATTAACATCCAAAGTTTCGCATCAGTTTTACTGTATTAGTGATATCTTCCACTCTTGACTTTGACTGAGAAGAATTAGGGTTTATAACTTCTTTCAGAAATAGTACCTTTCATTTCTGGGCATGATGTAATATCTACGTCAGCATCAAATTCTATCTAAAACAATTCAGTAGTCCGCGTTATTGAGTACCATTTCATTTTTTCAGAGTAACAATATTTTTTGTTATTTTAAAGATTATTTATAACCTGTATTATTTTGTAATAAAGTTAACATTACGAAATAATAATTATTATTAATAATGTCTAAGTAGTTGTTAAAAAGAAGATAATTTTGTGTTTATAAGCAAGAAAATAAAACCAATAAATCAACAATTAAATATATGTATAACAATATTATAACTGTATGACGACTCCATACATGTTTGTCCCGAGTCGGCCAGCGGCAGCGCGGCGAGTATGAAAGAATGACTTCGCGCACACCCGCGTTCGCGATAGCGAGCTATTAGACTCCGCCCGCCAAGCAGTGGATTTTTTTTTGTGTATCGTCTTAAATTGGTAATAAAGCGTGTCTCACAGAAAAATCCATGTAAAAATTGACATAACAACAAATCAATGACAGGTTTTGCATGGAAATCGTTGGATCCTTACTTCTTAGAAGATGTAACCGTATTCTGGGCATATGGTCGAAATAAACAATGGTGGATAGTGCGCGCGCGCCTCTAACGGGCTCGGTGATCCCTTGCGCGTTTGATTGTATTCAAATATGGTATTATTTCGGTAAGTACAGGGTGTTCTTGTGGTGAGAAATCTATTGTCTATTCTACTTCGCCGTATAAAGTACGAATGTCATGTGGTTACACATATCGGCATGTAACTATACTATATGTATTAATATTTGTTCTTGTTATAGTTTGTTCTTCAATGGTATTACTGTGGGTATTGGGTACTCTATGCAATTTGTAAGGCTGAAAGATATAAATTATAGTCGTTGTCAAAGATAGCTAAAACTGCTGAATCTGATACGCATTGACTTGCCTGAAATTTCATTAAGAGTATGGGTTCAAATAACAATAATCCCACGAGCTTTAAGTTTTTTCAATTATAAGAAATTTAGCAAATGTTCGGGCTAACAATCCTGCGAAAATATTTATACAGGCAACCTACAAGTGTAGGTACTTTATCAAAAATGAAATGATGAAAACTATTACCTATATAATAAACTCTAAAACAAGACAGAAAAATCTTATTTTAATATACCATGCTATAATTTATTTGTTAGTTTCTAATATACTCCAGAGTCCAAACTTCGTCTCGATGACTCTCCAATGCTTTTATCGTTTAAAAAGTTACGAACGAATAAATTTTTAAGTTCATAATAGGTAACTCAAGCCAAGCCAAGCCAAGCTTTCAATCTATATACATTCATCACTCCTCAATTCTTTTTTTGTCATTTTTTTTTGTCTAAAAAGCACCCTGTACAATGTATCGCGGCGGTAGTATATTCGCAGCGCGTGCGCATCACATTGGCACGCCACCCCGCGTACCGCTCTATGAATACCATTATTGGTATTAGCGCTTTTTTAATCTGTCATCAAACGCCGACACGATCTTTGGAACAAAATTTTGAACATTTTGTCGCTTGCAAAAAGTTTTTAAATCATTCAAAATAGGTATCTATTTAGCCAGGGAGAGTTCTATTTGTAAATATCCTTAACCTTAAAGTAATGCTAGACAACCTTCTTGTTACCTTTGTAACTTGTAACTTTGTAACTTTGTAGCGATCTTTAGTAGGTTTATTTTAAAGTGAAACTTTTATTACATCGTCTCAAACTTTTTGGTCTGTGTAGCGCATGTCACTACCGCTGACGGTCCAACCGTACGATAATTATCGTACAAATACGATAATTTTGTGCCTAAATTTCCCTTTTACCGTGGTTTCATAAAACCACACAACATTTTTTTTGTATCTGGAGATAAGCTAGACCATCTTTTACCGGGCAAAAGGTAGTTTATGTCAGTCATAAATCATTTCCATGGGATTTTTCATTGACCCGCGACGAAAGATGCCGCAGATGCGACGGTGAAACAGAAAGCTAATAAAACATAAATATTTATAAAAAACAATATACAACATTACTGAGATAGAAATTACGACCTTCCTATGTTCAAGGACTGTTTCAGGGAAGTGTTGAGAGTGAGACCTACATAAATGAAATATCGACTGAACTATCGCGTTTTTCGCGGGAATAAGTCAGTATTTCTAATTTCTATATTATCTGATGTTCTTATCTTTTGGTACATGCGATGAAGTTAATAGCTCATTAGGTGTTGCTCCAAACTTTCGCGTTTATATACTAGCTTACCCCCCGCGGCTTCGCCCGCTTTGTCTAAAACGTAATAAATTATATACTAAAACCTTCCTCTTGAATCACTCTATCTATTTAAAAAAACCGCATCAAAATCCGTTGCGTAGTTTTAAAGATTTAAGCATACAAAGGGACATAGGGACAGAGAAAGCGACTTTGTTTTATACTATGTACTATGTAGTGATGAAGCAGGCTAGGATTTAATATTTCAAACATCTGTTCAAATCTATTTTGTTCATAATTGAAGTGAAACTTCTTTATCGGGGTTGGAAAGAAATTTAGTGTAACATTTTTTCGTTACGCGTGACATTTTTCCGTTACGCGCCATCTTTTATTATCCGTACCACGCGTGATTCGGTATTTCTGTAAAGTTGCATATATGTAGTAAATTATTATTTTTTGAAAAATAAGGTCATAAAGAAATTTCACTTCTTACGTGTGTACACTAGTTAGTACACGTACATATTTTTTATATTCAAAGATAAGTAAGAACCAAAAATTGCAATACGTAAAATTGAGTTCATTTTTAACCGACTTCAAAAAAAAAAGGCGGAGGTTATCAATTCGGCCGGTATGTTTTTTTTTTTTTATGTATGTACACCGATTACTCCGTGGTTTCTGAACCGATTTACGTGATTCTTTTTTTTTCTCGATGCGGGATGGTGTCGAATTGGTCCCATAAAAATTTTATTCGGATAGGCCCAGTAGTTTTTATTTTATGAGCATTTTTGTCTGTATTTGTAAATGTTGCAAGTGCAAGTTTGAAGTCGGTTGTTTTTAAACGCAGTTATTGACTTGTTAGTAATTTTAAAAACATCATATAATGTTAAGATGCGCCATCTATTGACGAGCTTGTGCCATAGATGAATCATAGAGGAGGATTCATTTTGTGTGGAGTTTTTTGTATTCTGTTAAATTTGGTATACGCTAATGTATTTATTATGTTAATACGGTGTTTACTTGTGTTATAAGTACCTATATACCTGTGGTATATACCTATAAATAGTTTATCACTATTATGCCTAATACATTTGCGTATGCAAAACCACGTCTAAAAACTCAGTCAATTTTAGGATTTAATTATTTTAAAGCAAGTGGTAGTTCCTTCCTATTTATAAATTTTATTTAATGATATCGAAATGCATGTTTTAAGTTTTTTTATAGAAGCGGTAACTTTGAGGTACATAAGTAGTAAACTAGTAAGTACCTACATATTATTTTATAGACCACTAGCGGTCCGCCCCGGCTTCGCCCGTGGTACATATTTCGCAATAAAATGTAGCCTATGTTCTTTCTCAGGGTCTAAAGATTATCAGTGCCAAATTTCATGAAAATCGGTCCAGTAGTTTATGCGTGAAAACCATACATACATACAAACTTTTCCTCTTTATAATATTAAGTATATATATTAGTAATTAGTATATATATATATATAATAAAAAAATTCATGTTACTAGTATTATCAAGGAAAGGATTAATTTTAACACAGATTCTTTAATTTATTTTACACACATATAGTACACTCATTTATCTTAAAGCTATAACAATTTATTACAATAATTGTTTAGTTTCCGCGACACGAGCGCCATCTTGCAGGTTCGTTTTGCTGTTGGTCCTCGCTTGCCGACCAGAGGGACTCTTCACACGAAGTACCGATTCTACCACCACTTCTTCTATGACTTGTTTGTTATCTGAAAAAGATGTGTATGCTTAGTGTTGGTTGTGAGACTTGTATATAAATATAGGTACTATATGAAGTGGGTCGTAACTACAGAGGAACTTTTAAAGTTCCGTTTTCAGCTGATTCGATAGATTATTATAAAGTATGAATACAGTATATATAACATCAAACATATTTTTAGGTCGGTACCTATATAATAGGCATGATGTTGCAGAGTGCATTAGAATAAATAAAAAAAATTAGAGTGAATTTTTTTTTTGCAAATATGCTTCTGACGCTTTCTGTTACATTATTATTATTTATACAGGTTGATATAATCGTTGAAAAAGAACAATATATAAAAAAATATATATTAAATTAAAAAGATTCTCGTAACCTGATTGACGGACTCTTAATAAATTTGGATTTCATTATTTTACTAATAATTTTAATTGAATTACTAAAAATTGTTGTTAATTTTATTTTACAATTCAAACAAGTACCAATACGTTTAAATATAAAAAGTCGAAAATTGAAACATGTTCCACATTGAAGTTGTTTGCATAATCGCCATAATCTGGTTATAGTTACATCATTATAATCCCATTTTCTCGCAATCGTATCTTTTTTTTTTTTTTTTGCTTTTTATGGCAAGAAGATGTGACTATTTGCCAGTGTCAAGTAAGTATGATAAAAGGTAAGGAAACAATTCGCGGTAAGGAATAAGGTGAGGAGATTTGGATTTAAGTCAGAGGAGTTGGGAAATATTTATATATACATAGATTACTATTTATATTATTATTTACATATTATATTTACGTTTTATGTTAGGTACTAGCACAGACTAATAATAATATACTACCACAGACTAATAATAATATACTACGGTACTAGATACAAATATACATATATGTTTATATTATTATAACTTTAAATTATTACTTATTATAAATGATGATAAGGCGTTGTATAACTTTATAGGATTTTGTAGTAAACATAACATACGAGTAGGAAATGGAATACGAAGGGATAGTAGGTTGGATATAAACGAAGAGTGGTCAAGTAAGGGGCATGCAAAAAATATATGATCTATATCTCCTACGTCAGTTCCAAATTCACAGATGGCATTGTTTAAAATACCCAGTCTCGCAAGATGAGCTGGGCAACATGTATGACCAAGACGCATTCTTATAATGATAGAGGTTACAAGCTTACAGTCTGTAACTTTATTGAACCAAGGTTTAGTGGGAACGACTTCTTGTAACTTATAATATTGCTTTCCTTTATATAATGTACTTTGTTTCCAGAGATTTTCCCAAGACTCGTGCAAGTAAATTTTAGGCAAACTGACCAAGTCATGGCAATAACTCTGATAGGGAACCATGTCTCCACATCGCACAGCAGACCTTGCCAACTCATCAGCTTTTTCATTTCCTTGGATACCACTCTGACTTGGTATCCAAGCAAATGTAACAGAATAACCTTTGAATGAACATTCTAATAATTTACTTTTAATATCAAAAATAATGGGGTAAAAGGGTTTATTAATAAATGAAAATTTGTGAAGACTTTGCAAGGAACTCTTGGAATCTGTAAATATAATTGTTTTTGGCAGTTTCATTAAGATTACATACTCTACGGCCTTAAGTATCCCTAAGCATTCGCCAGTAAAAACTGACGATTCTGGCGGAAGTTTATTTTTAATGTAAATGTTGAACTGCTGGTGAAACACTCCAACTCCTACACAACTCTGAGGTGATGATTTTGATGCGTCAGTATAAATGTGATTATATTTTTCCCATTCTTTACAATTCAATGCATTTTTAAAGTCTATACAAGCATATGTATCATGTTTCGTTATGCCTATATTATAAACTATATCTGGGGATACAAGAAGAGATTTGAAATTATTACTAAATAGCGGCAACGCCGAAGACCGATGAATCGGGGAAGGTATAGATTTAATTCTGTGATAACTTTGAATCAGACATGGTAACATTTTATGGTCCCAATACCTGCATGTTAGAATTTTGCAATAGAGTTTTTCTAATCTATTGAACAAGGGATGACTAGAGAATTGATATAAACGAAATACATATCTATCTGATAAATATTGCCTCCGAAGGGATAGCGGAGGCTCACAACATTCTATTTGAAGCGCATTGATAGGGCTAGATTTCATGGCACCTGTTATTATTCGTAACGCTTTCGATTGTATAAGATCTAACTTTTTAAAGGCTGTAACATTTCCACCGTCTAAGAGAAACATCCCGTAGTCCATAGTACTTCTTATAATGGCATTATAAACAAGCTTCAAACAAAATGGGTGAGCTCCCCACCACACCCCCGAGAGGCACCTTAACATATTTAAATATTTTTCGCACTTTATCAGCACGTAATTTATGTGAGGAGTGCCTGTGAGCCTATAATCCAATATAACGCCTAAAAATTTAGTCTGATCGTGTTGAGGTAAGGTATTATTTTTATACACGATATTTACGGTCGGTGACGACCGTTGTCTAGAAAAAACTACTACAGAACTTTTGGAAACCGATATATCGAGTGAATTAATATCAAGCCATTCGCCTAATAACGGGTGATTTTTTAAGAGGTTAGGATTTGATTTTCAAAAAAAACACAAAAAATTTGAAAAATTTGTTGTAATCTATAATGGAATCGATAGAACGATCAATATAATTTAATGTTTGAAGATGATTTCATGCAAATGCTGGCCGCGGCTCCGGTTTAGATGGCCCATTCGCAAGGCCCAATTTCGGCACACTCTCTACAACATATCGGCCGGTATATCACGAATAAATGCTTCAATATTGGCTCCCAGTGCGTCAATCGTTGCTGGTTTATCCCTGTAGGCATAAGAAATAGTCCAAAGGCGTTAGATCACACGATCTAGGCGGCCAATCGACGGGCCCAAAACGTGAGATAAACTGTTCGCCGAAGGCGGCTCTCAATTGGGCTATTGTTTCGCGTGCCGTGTGTCATGTGGCACCGTCTTTTTGAAACCACATGTGAGGCATGTCCAATTCTTCCATTTTGGGCAAAAAAAAAATTGCCAATCGAAGAAGTGCATCGCGCACTTCTTAACCGACTTCACACTCTCTTAACCGAGCATGCATTTTGATAGTAAAATTCAATAATTTGCAAGCGTTGTTCGTTCGTAAGTCGATTCATGCTTAAATTATAGACCAAACTGAACAAGTTTGATACAGACACAAGACACGATTCACGCGTGATCTATCAAAAACAGTATTGCCAAAAAGAAACCAGCAAAAAAATCACCCTATACATGCAAGTTATTGTTTATCGAGTTACAAGCTGAAATTAAATTATCATTTGCAATATACATTACAACGTCATCAGCGTATTGTAATATGTTAACAGAATCAAAAAATATGTCTTCTAAATCGCTTGTATAAATGTTATACAATAATGGGCTGAGGACGGATCCTTGAGGAAGCCCTTTATGTACAGTTCGCGATAATGTAGAGTCAGAATAATTTAACTTTAGATTTAATTTTCTTTCAGTGGCTATTACAATTATAAAGTTAATAAGTATTTCGGGGATCTGTAATTTGATTAATTTATTCTTTAGAATTTGTATATTAACATTATCATACGCAGAATTAATATCAAGGAAAACTGCAATGACATGTTGGTTATCAGAAAAAGCAATACAAATATCCGTTGTTAAAATACTTAAGTTGTCCATAGTACTTTTACCTTTCCGAAAACCAAACTGTGTTTTTGATAATGAGTTATGATGTTCAATATACCATTCTATACGGTTTTTAACTAAATGTTCTGCTATTTTGGCTAATACTGATGATAAAACGATAGGTCTGTAGGAGGATGCTTCCTCTGGGTTTTTGTTAGGTTTTAACACAGGTATTACTTCCTGCTCCTTCCATTGAGGTGGTATATTTCCTGTCAGCAAAACAACGTTAATAATGTTAAGATAATATTCCAAGGCAGAATCGCCGAGGTGCGTGAGGAAGGAGTAAGGTATTCCGTCTAAACCCGGTGCAGAATCGTCCACTCCAGACAAAATACCCTTTAATTCATATAATGTGAATGGTGTTGATAGAATTGCATAGTTATGATCCATTTGAACAGATTTTAAAATGGGAAAGTAAGCTAACTGTGATGGGACTGAAGGTGGAGCTATTGTATCTATAAATTCTTCAGCTAACGATTCTGGAACTATAAATTGTTGATCTCTATAAACTGACCTGAAACGTCTTATAGAGTTCCATACTTCGCTAGGATTAGAATTGGGAGAAAGAGAGGCACAAAATGATTTCCATCCCTCCCTTTTTTTGTCTTTGAGAAGAATTTGGGTATCTTTTATAATCGCGTTTAAAATTTCCAAATTTTCTTCTGACATGTCTTTATTATATGCTTTTTCTATGGATTTTCTTTTCTTGATAGCCTCTGAACATTCCTTATCCCACCAAGGGGGAAAAGGTAGTATTGAAGTTTTCGTTGGTTTTGTAGGAAAAATTTCATCAGCTACTTTTAAAATAATTTTTGCAAAAATGTTTGAACATTCTGCTTCTTTCCCCTCTTTGACTTCAGACAGCTCCTTAACCTCGTTTTCTATGCGATTTCGATAAATATCCCAGTCTACATTTTTTAAATTATATTTACAGCGTGGTGATCTTTTATTACAATGCTTATTATTTTTATTAGGAAGATTTAACAAAATTGGGAAGTGGTCGCTTCCAAAAGTAGACACTAAAGGCTTCCACGATATTTTTGAAGCTAAATTTGCCGAGCACATTGATAAATCTACTGCACTAATATTTTCATTAATATGTGTCCGTCGAGTCGGTTCGCCTGTATTCAATAAACATAAATTGAATTTATCAATTAACTCCAATAATAATTCTCCATTGGTATTAGTAATACTACTGCCCCATACTTGATGGTGTGAATTAAAATCCCCTAACACAAGCACTTGTCCATGTAGTGAGTTAAATACCTACCTGTCTTAAATCATTTAAAGCTTCAGAAGTTGGATGGGGTATGTAAATTGACACAACGGAAATTTTGTCAACAACGGCTCCCACAACGTTTAAATTACAAGACTGATTATTGTTGAAAAAAATTATTTTTTTATATAGCAATGAATTTTTTAATAAGATAGCAACCCCACCATATCCATCACTCCTGTCATCACGTAAACAGTGATAGCCAGGAATGCGAAAAAATGAATTTGGTTTTAACCATGTTTCATTTAGGGCAATTGCCAAAGGTTTATATTTATTTATAAGATGTATTAGTTCCGTTTTTTTAGGGATAACACTTCTACAGTTCCACTGAATTATATATGAATCCATTATTATTACCGAAATTTTTGAGCACATTGTTTAACTGAGCAACGTTGGACGGTTTTAAGATATTGTTTTGATGTAAAGCTTCTATTAGGGTTGATAATAAATCTAAAATGACATTATTAGGAGACTGGTCATTACTAGGCTGAATTGCGCAACCATTATCAGGAGCTGGGATCTGATATTCCTTTATGAGGGCTTCATGCGAAGCTCTATCATATCCCACACTTGTTTAAGGTGGAGATCGTGGTTTTAAAGCTACTGTCTTTTTATAAGATGACCTCTGAGTGCCAGCATGTAATAAATTTGTTTTATTTGATGTGAGGTGTACAGTTGGGGTTGACTGTAATATGTCTGTAAAAGATTTAGATATTTGTGGATGTAATTTACTGGCTTCAGCATATGATATATTCTGCTGAGCCATTGAAATTTTAATGTTCCTTTGTCTATTAAATTCTGGACAGACTTTATTCGTAGCGTAGTGAAAGCCAGAACATGTAATACACTGTGCGCAATCTTCCTCAACTGTACATGTCTCACCTGAATGATCTAGACCACATTTATAACAACGAGGTTTCGACCTACAAATGTTTTTTGTATGGCCATATCGGCAACAGTTAAAACATTGAATTGTTGGGAAAATATATAAATCAACCGGTAATGCATTATAGCACATGTATATTTTTTGGGGAAGGACTTGACCATCGAAGGTTAAAATGACAGATTGGGATGGCTTCCAAACATTGGATCCATCAATGTTAACTTTAAAATTGATTCGCCTAATTTTAATAATTTTACCACAACCAGAAGGCACAGAAATATTATCTATAACTTCCTCAGGAGACCAGTCACTCGGAACGCCCCTAACTAAACCCATTCTTGTAATGTGAAATGTTGGTATTTTAGCTTTTTGTTTAAAAACTTTAAATGTATTTAGATTGTTATTATTTAAAAATGCATTAGCATCGTAAAAGGTTGAAAACGCAACAGAACATCTATTTCTCCCTATTCTCTTAACGCTGCCAGGAACAATATTTTGAATTTTATTTTTCTTTAAAAAATTTCCAAATGTGATAGGGTGCAATGTGGAGCCATCTCCCGCAGAATCTTCAATTCTCTGCACATGAACTATGTATGGATATGCATCTGTTTGGATATAATTGGCACGGATAATATTATCCGTAGGATTAGGTGGAACTGAGTTTGATGTTTCTGCTACATTATTCATTGATATAGAGGAAGAAGGATCATTACTAGAATAATTAATATTTGTATCACTATCATTCATAATTTTTTTACGTCGCCTTTTTCTATTTAGTTCCGGGTCTAATAGTATACAGTGCCACAAACTTATCTGACCCGGTGGCAAGAACTGGAACTACGTGCCGCCATTTTGAAATGTCACATTTTCACAGATTTTTCATACGAAATATTTTGTTTATATAAAAAGAAAGCGACATCAGTGACACCGTCACCGGGTCAGATAAGTTTGTGGCACTATACTTTCATTGTTTGATTCTAAAGTGACATAACTTGCCACAAGAGGACCAGACCGTAAATCTGACTCCTCTACAAAAGGATCGGGAGGGTCATTCATATTCCCGCCCGAAACTCCCGCGAGGGTTCTTACATACTAAAAATATACAAGAAAACTTACCAATATATACACAAAACTATATGAATTTACAAATATATATAATAAATACAAGTAATATTTACAAAATAAACACCTCTGACTACGAAAAAAATAATTAAAATTAAATCAGCTTTAGAAACACTCCCTCCAACTTCGAAGTTTCCCGCGCTTTTTTTAATCGTATCTTGTTTTATTGAAAAGGAATTGGCGCCATGTACATTTATAGCCACAGGCCCACAGATAATGAATCATAGATTTTTTTATTGTTAACTTGTCTGGATACAAGTCTATTTGCCGATGCTATTCTATTCTTAAAGTAAATTTAGTTTTTGTAATAGTCCTTTTGTAATAACTTCATCGAAGATACCCTTGCATGCATATATCATCGCATGCATGCATGCATCAATAGTCGCGGCCCGGGGGATTGAATTTTAGTGCTCATAGGTATGTGATATAAATTATGTTATTTTTTACACTTACAACTTAGACATCAGTATCTTGAAGAGAACGGGGGTGTGCAATGTTCTTTCGAGAGAAATAACTTTTGTCTGGTGTCTTTTAAGGATATATTCGCATCTACTTGTAAATTTGGAAATTGATTTTGAAATTTTAAATCAAATTCTATACTTATTTATCTTTGTACATGAACAGATTTAAAAAAGTGGTCAGCTATAGACAATATTGGGATTGTTAGTTGATTGTTAGCAACCGTTATTAATCTCAAGAACATACCTAAGGCAAAAAGGTGACATACACGTACATGATACATTCAACATGTACCTACTTAGGTACTCGGTGGATTTAGATTATTTTATGCTTGTTATTTGTTGACCCTTCGTCTATTATTTTAAATATTATTGTAAAAATATTAGGTACCTACTAAATAAAACTTTAACTATGAAATTTACCACATTTAATTTCCTAAAGTATTTTTTCAATATCTATCTAGGTATGTATGTATCGAAACAAGGTAAAAATAACAATAATACAATGTTTGTTAACATCTTTAATGGCGACCTCTAACCTCTAACGCATAAATCTCAAGGATGATTGTGATTTGTGACAGAATTACTAGTAGCACAGACTAATAATAATATACTACGTATACAACTAGTAGGTAGAGTTTGGTTAAACTACTGTTAATTTGATATCAATATGTATTCAAATATATTTTTACAGATGTGTAATAACTTGATACATAATAAGACAATGCCTAAAATGAAGCCTGTCCTTATATCATATTACAACAAGGAAAGCATCTGTAAATTTTTTTAGACAGAACAAACTCTCTACTTTTTAATCTTCAACAATTCTAGTAATAAGAATTAAAATTACTCACCATATTCCCCAAACTGTAATTTAGACTGTGGTGTAGCGAATACAACAGAGAGAACAAAGAGTACAGATAATAATATAAATATTTTCATGTTGACGCGTGTACACTTACAAGAAGCGTGCGCAAATGCGCTAGACCAACATGGCGGACCAATCGTATTGCTTTTAGTTGCGAAATGCATCTCCTTTTACAGATAATGTGGGGAATAATAAGTTGCAATTAATTGCCGGCTCACATTTACAATATTATCTAAATGGATGAATTTAAAAATTACTTTTAATTTTTCATTTCAATTATAATATCATGATTAGATTTTTAGATAAGTGTTAATTTTCCATTATTGTCAAAAAACTAATTTAGTAACAACATAAACAGTCACAGCATCCGATAAACCTATTTTTGCGGGTGTGGCCGTAGTGGCAGATTATAAGTATCTATATTAAGAATGTTAGGATTTTTTAAGGAATTAATAAATAATTAATTACATTCAAACAGAAATCGGAATTAATGTTCCTTTTCTTTTTTTTTTCAATAGTTTTATCACAGTATTACCATTTACAATATCATTTCCTATAGGTACTGTGGTTTTATCTCATAATCTAAATTACCTAATTGAAACAATGGAAAATTCTAACAACCGAAAGTCTCTACAAAGTTATTTTGGAGGTGGTCTTTATTAACTGTCACATATTAATATATTATATTACCTAATACTTGTGATACCTATATTATGATAAATAATTTTGCAATCCATACGTTATAATTAAGAAACTAAGTACACACCTTCATGCATCTAATGGAATGTGGTACGAGCTGTGACTTATAATTTATGGCACATGGTAATTAAAACAGACGTTATATTCGAAGATAAAACACGTATGAACAGTTAATTTTAAAGCAGACGTTGAAATTAATTTTGCTGCCGATAATTTAAAGGAAGTTATTTATTATAGCACCATAAATAAATGATTATTAAATCTGTGTCAATTTAATTTGTAATTAATCTTGAGGTTTTTGTTTAGACATTTTTAAAGAGGATTTATTTTTACTTATTAAATAGATATCTATTTAATTAGATTAAAAAATAAAAACCGAAAAACATTGTAAAGGCATTTTAATAAATAAAATATCTATATTTAACATTAACAATTAAAAACCTTAACTATACTAAAACTAGTTAACACAATTCACCACATATTCCTAAATGGGTCGTAAATGGGATACCTCCATAAGTTGTAATTTGGCGCGTTACGAATATGCCTCAAAGGCCAAGGTGTTGCCATATTATGGAGTTCAGAAAAATCGGGAAACATTCCCCTTAAAGATATAATGGGAGGATTAAATAACCAAGGATTTAAATTGGGCATTTCAGAATCTGAGCTCCAAACTTTGGTTACTGGTGGGTTAGAACCTGTTCTGTAAGTTGTCACAAACATGCCACGTGGTGCTATTTTGTTGTCTTTACTAAAACTGTTTATATTTCCTTTCTTTTGATCAGCAACGGGATAGTAATGGATGCCACTCATGGATGAAACTTTGCCATTCCGTGACGTCACTTGAGCTACGCTGGTGACACCGAGGTTTCTGGAATTTTCTGGCATAACCAATTTCATGTGAACACCATTTTCAGATTTTCCATGAACACCATTTTGAGATTTTCCATCCAAAGCACCTGAAATTAAACACAAAAATATTAATTCAGAAGTATGAGTTGATATTGAAAATGACCAAATTGGATCAAAACCTGACAGACGAATCACTAATAATTAAAACAAAAAACAAGACCACATTATCATTATATAATGTTACATATATCATACCTGCAAGCGATGATTTAAATAAAATAGCAATTAAAATTAATATTGAACTTGATATATTCGTCATAATGCGGTATGGATTCAAATGCCGCCCGATGATCACAGCGTCCGCTTATATTCACCACAAACTACAATCTCGTTTATAGCTAAACTAACGGGACTTAATAAATGTTCTAAAGTATCTAATATCTCAGTGACACGAAAAGATATATAATATACCATTAAGGCTTGTCACTTATTCGCAAACTATGCGTTGTCTTTTTATTATTTAACAGTATTTTTATTAGCTTTTCGTACATTTAGGTCAGATTTTAATATACTGTAAAATCTATATTAAGGTCGACTTTACACTGTTATAAAGTTAATTAATTCATAATTATGGGCGTTCTGAATTCCAAAAGACAAATATCCATAAAAGGCGACACAATGGTCATTTGTTTCCATCGCCTTTCTTTTTTAACAATAAAGTTTTAGGACACAATAATCGTATATTTTAGCTTATATCTATGTATATGTAAATTTTGTTTTTATTAATTATTATCAGCCATGACTATCCCACTGCTAGGCAAAGGCCTCTCTTCCCTCAGTCCACTTCTCCCGATTTTGAGCAATTTTGCTCCAATCCGGTAAATTTCAAGCATTCAAAAATAATATTCATTTGTGATAACATAAAAGGCTGCGTGGTGGAATGCTAGAATGCCACTTTAAAGCTCTAGACTCTATAATAATAAGTTAAGAAATTGCAAACGTGTGTTTAATTTTATTAAATATTGAGTAAAAATAAATAATAAGTATTTATTTTCAACCAAGACACGCATATTGACGTCTGCGATTGTCCATTACAAATGAATTATCCGAATTTTCTTATTTACCAGAAATTTTAATACTTACCTACATTAATTGTACATGTACATGTTGAGGTTGAAGGTCTTGACTTTTTTTAACCAATTTCTTTGTCTTTATCCTTATCTATCTTAAATTTGGTGCGTCTGTTTGATATAAAACTATTGTTATTGCAATAGGTTAAGGGAAATCATTATTATAAGATTACTAACTGTCCCGACAAACACTGTTCTGCCTTCCTCTTATGAAATGAATGAACTGAAATGAAACGAAAATGAAACTTATACTACTTACTAAACTTATCACTTAGGGGTGAGAAAAATAGATGTTGGCCGATTCTCAGACCTAACCAACAGGCACTGAAAAAGTGAGCCGTTTTGGAGGAGTATGTTAGTAACATTGTGACACGAGAATTTTAATAGAGAGATTTTGATGTATATGTGTATGATGTAATAGTTAACACTGTGTAACCAGTATAGTAATATTATATTATCTCTGAGATATTATCTGTCTCGTCACAGATAAAATATAATAATGAGTCTAGAAAGGGCACGCCAGCAAATATACAAGCAGGCTCTTCGATATACTTACTTAAAAATATTAATCAAATTAAAAGAGTATAAATCAAACAATGAATCAATTTTAATTTTATATTGTCAAAAAAAAAAACACTAAACACCTACACAAAAGCTACCTACATCTTTATCCAAAAATATAACAGAAATGAAGTCACAAAAAATTTACGTTGACTAGGATCACGCGGTAATCGCGACGAAACAAACATTGGAAAAATCTTCATCATGAACAATACAATACATAATAACAGCAATACTTTATTGCACGCCTCATAAGCGAAGCGTTGAGGTGGGTACTACTGTCACTTCGCGCAAAACATCTGATTTTTCAAACTTAAAATGTCTTTATGTATCATACATTGCACTTGTAAGATAATACATACACACACATATTAAGAAAAAACACTATTTTTAACGTTCATGATATTTTTGATGTCATTTTTGTTATTTAAACTAGTTAAAAAACAGTTTAAAAAAGTTCTGTCTTGGACGTCCGTGTGTCTGTATGTGCGGATCCTTTTTCTTGTTAACACGATAGCGACCGAAATACTTTACTAATCGAGTCTTTTTTTTTCTCTTACGCTTGAGTATGCTCAGGAATAGAACCCTTTCATTTTTCAGGGTCTGATTCGATGTGGTTTAATTGTTATTAAATAAACAAAAATAATAATTAATAAATATTTATTAAAAAAAAATTATGAGGCGTGAACTTTTGGACTTTCCAAATTATTTTTGTATACGAGGAGGCAACAGAGCAGACGCGTCACCTGATGGTAAGTTTGCAATGCCGGGGACATTGTGAGTGTGTTGTGTCTTTGAGGTAAGAGTACGCTCTTTTCTTGAAGATCCCTAAGTCGTAACCGTTTGCAAATACCGTATGAGGAATACGGTTGATCTAAATTCTAAGGATTTTGAGACAACTTGAATTTGTATACGTAAGCCATTTTTATATTAAATCTCCAAAAAAATCTACTTTCATATAACGGTTATCTCAGAAATGTTTATCTCAAATTAGGAAGGTGCTTTTTTAAATTTCCTTAAATCAAAAGTGGCAAGTAGCAACTGTATCTAAGCAAACAGGTTTCTGAATAAATAAACGAGACATAATATAATACTTAAACTACTTCTGCCCACATTTGTGACATTCACGATTATAGAAGTTATTAGATCAAATCGCTAAATTAAACATTTCTTCCATGAAAATTATCATAACTTAAATTTCACTCAATAAATTTTGGATTTTCAAATAAAATACATTTTTAAGTGCAGTCTTTATTACAATGGTTTAACCATTATTACATTAAAATACTTAAATGACTAATTCACAGTCTTAAGTTTAATAATAACCGTTATTATTAGAATATGTCTGTGCTACTTGAATTCCTGGTCCGTTTATGGCAACACTATTTTGAACTGAACCTTGGTTAACATTGTAAGCATTGCTTGTTCTGTATCCACCAACATTCTGAGCTACAGCAAATTGTCCATGATTGCCGTACCCTTGTGTTGAGGAAATGGCAGATTGGTATCCTCCTAAGTTATCAGCTCTAGAAATAGCTGTACCATAGCCATGACCGTTACTATTTGTAGTAGCAATGGTCGAGTCATAGCCGTTGCGTCCAAGACTGTTGACGGAAGAAATTGCCGTTTGAGACTGTCCGTTATTCTGTACAGCACTTACAGCTGAACCTATCCCGTCGATAGATTGAGCTGAGGAAACAGCTGATCCAATATTGCCGAAGCTTTGAGCCGAAGCAGAGTTATACGACCTTCCTCCTGAGTTGAATGTAGCGGCGGATGCTTGCTGGAAATCTTGAGGTACTGTGTGTCTATATTGATATTGGGGTTTCCAGTTTGATTGAGGTAATGTTTGTGCATATCCTACACCGCGAGCGTAGGTGTTCCCATCAGCTGATCCAAAACCACCGCCGTAAGCTTGAGCGTTTCCAGTTTGAAATGAATTTCCATAGCTGCTTGTGTGTTTGATGCCACCAATGTCGCTGCTGAAGCCACTGCCGAAACCGAACGCTATACTAGGAGGCTGAGCTTGTCTTAAATAGATTCCAGGATGACCTGAAAAAATAAGATTATTTTTGGAATAAGCAAGCTCTGGATGTTGTGAAAAATATTATAAAAAATGATATTGACAAAGTTATCGATAAGTGCATGATTGTGACGTAATCTGAAAAAGCATGTTCAAATAATACAATCACGATCTTCTATAAAATTACTTTTGCACTTAATAATGTTTACAATAGATCAGTGCTAACAATAGGTAATTTCGTTTGTATTATCACTTACCCAGCCACGGCGCGGCTTTGCTTACAGCTAGGATAGCCAAGAGGGTTGTCAGTTTTGAGATCATTTTTAGTTTGATGAGTACCTTTCTCTGCTCGTTGTGAATACTAACCTACCATTTCTCTTAGTTTTTATATATCATAAGTTCCCCCACCAACTAGGTCAGATTCGTGTGAGGCATTGACACTCAAAAATTTATCACAAACCTTACGGTACAATAATTTATCTGTGATCCTATAAATATTTTGGATAGTAATATTAAATGCTAATTGACACGATGGGTAACATCATAAAGTTTTTTGCAAGTCTCATTTCACAAGGTTTGCCGGAAGGACATAGTTTGCTTTGATTATTAAAAAAATAGTGGTAACCACAAAACAGCTTTGAGTTGTTAAATTATCACATAAAATATGCAAATCTGTAATATAATAAACGATAATGTATTTTGACTCCTTGATAGAGGCAATTATGACATTGGAGAGGATAAAAAAGCAAGCGATTTGTTTTATGTATTGATTTATTAAATAGTTCGCAGTTCAACGTTCGATATATTCTGTAATACATTTCGTCATAAAAATAATCAAGACAATTTATTATGCATGGAACTGGTAATAGTGTATATTTGAAAGTGATAAATCTTGATCTCTCTGTGATTGATGTTAAAGACAAACATTTTAAAGAAATTAATTATTTATCAGCAGAGTTTTATATCCTTCGGAAAGTAGCTATTATAGTTGTGAAGATAATATATTTTAACGTAAACGATAAAACAATAAAAACCGGCCAAGTGCGAGTCGGGCTCGCGCACAAAGGGTTCCGTAGCAGCAAATATAATAAATTACAGTTAAATCAACCTATCTCAAAAACTATAAGAGATACTTTGATCAAACCAAAAATCGTTGAAAGAGTTAATTAGCATGCATCACCTCTATTTTTTTTAGAATTTTATACCCCGTAGTTATAAAAATAGAGGGGGGGGGACATACTTTTTACGACTTTGAGAGCTGATATCTCAAAAACCGTTCACTTTAAGAAAAATGTTTTTTAGAAAACTTTATATCATTTTAAAAGACCTTTCCATTGATACCCCACACGGGTATGTACATCGAAAAAAAAAATTTCATCCCTCAGTTACATGTATGGGGGGCCCCACCCCCAATTCTTTTTTTTACTATTTAGTGTCATATTTTTGTAGCGGTTCATACAACACATATTCTCATCAAATTTCATCACTGTAGTACTTATAGTTTCCGAGTAAATCGGCTGTGACAGACGGACAGACGGACAGACGGACAGACGGACATGACGAAACTATAAGGGTTCCGTTTTTGCCATTTTGGCTACGGAACCCTAAAAAAGACACGACATTTTGAATTTCGTATTTGCTTAACATAATAGCTAAAACTAACAGCTACAGTAAATCTAATAGTTCAGTCTTTTTTGCCTGCAGATCTTTCATAATGTTCATCACCATCATATTGTTCATCATAACCGCCTCCAAAACCGCTTCCGAATCCCGTTAAACCATAACCATTGCCAGTATTTGCCAAGTAATAGTTTCCATTGTATTGATTATTGGATGGACCATAGCCGCTTCCGAAGAAGGGCCTATATGGTCTGTTATGTCCGTGGTTTGGATAGCCTTGGTATCCATTGTATTGATTGTAATTAGGGTAATAACCACCGTAACCACCAGACGCTGAAGATTGAGATTGACTGATGCCTATATTGATAGGCGGGTATGGGTATTGGTTGCCTTGATAGCCTCCTTGGTAGCCTTGGTGGCCTTGGTAACCCCCATAGCCCCCGTAACCTTGATGGCCTCCAAAGCCTCCGTAATTGCCAAAGCCTCCTCCGCAAGATCCGAAATGACAACGTCTCTTCTTGTGTAAATGCCTGGCGTCTATATTATTATCTTCGTATTCATTTCTGTTTTGCACATCTGAAATTGCAAAATAGTTTAACATGAGCTTAGTTTAAAATAATTCAAATTTGTCGCGATTATTTGTGAATATTTTGCTATTTTACTCAAAAAAAAATTTATAAGTACCTATTTTTAATTAAAAGATGGTGACATTTAGCTGCCATTTCTATGAGAATAAAATTAATTAATTAAATAAATCAGAACTTATACCTTTTTAATACCGATATTAAATATGAAATATACGTATTCAAATGTGTTAAAATTATTATAAACAGTAATCTATGTACAATGTCAAAACGGGACTCTATAATGAGAAAAAATAATAACATTGGACCGTAAGCTTTGTAACAACAAAAGCTCTAAGAACATTTATATAACGGTGCCAATATCATATTGTGCTGGCTTAGAAGTTAAATCACCACGTATTAAACAAAGTCGCTTTCCGCTCTTTGTTGGTCTGTCTGTTTATGCTTAGATTTTTAAAAGTACGCAACGGATTTTGATGCTATTTTTTAATAAATATAATGGTTTTTGGCAAATAATTTGTTAAGTTTTAAGCAAAGTGGGCGAAGCGGCTGGTACGCTATAGTCTTTTTTTTTTTTTTTTTTTTTTTTTAACACACTGCTCAGGCATTTGACCGCCATCTCACCTGATGTGAAGATGCGGTCTTTCAGGTTAGCATGCCTGATCAGTAAGGTAAAGCCTATTCACTTTGGCCTTGAATAGATCCAAATTGTAACTATCGGGAAACACGAATGGCGGTAGGGAGTTCCACATCTTCGCGGTTTTTATTAAGAAACTGTTTTCGAAGCGCTTGGTGCGCACATGGGGTATCTCGACCACGTAGGGGTGGAAACCAGTATTCCGTCGCGAAGTCCTGTATTGGAAAGGAGAAGGTGGTATAAGGTGGTGTAATTCAGTCCCACATTCGCCGAAGTGAAGCCGGTAAAAGACTGAAAGGCAAGCAATTTTGCGTCTGTGCTCCAGAGTGTAGAGTTTGCCGCTGAGCAGACTCGGGTCGGCTATAAGTTTTTTAGCACGCCTTTCCATCGAATCTAAGGCGCCTAGGTGAGTTTTTGCAGCTCCAGCCCATATATGGCTGCAGTATTCCACACAAGACCGAACTTGGGCTTGGTATAATCTAAGAAGCTGGTCTGGTGTGAAGTACCGCCTTACTTTGGCCAAAATGCCGAGCTTTTTAGCAGCAAGTTGCGCCTTAGATTCGATGAACTGTCTGAAGGTTCGACGAAACGGTGACGCCAAGCAACTGCAGACTGTCAGACACCACGATCGGCACATCACGAAAAGTCGGAGCTAGGTGAAGTGGACTTTTTTTCGCTGTGAAAAGGCACGCCTGCGTTTTTGACGCATTAAATCTCACCAGATTCGCATCGCCCCATTTGGAGATATCCAGTAAGGTGTTATTCACGCGTTCAATCATGGCCTCTCTCTCAGTCGCTATAGTTTCTTTGGATGCAGCAGCATTGGATAGGTATCTTTCTACAACTGTACTGTCGTCCGCGTACCCAAAAATGTTAGGCCGAAGCATATCATTTATGTGCAGCAGGAACAGCGTTGCAGAAAGTACAGACCCCTGAGGAACACCCGCGTTAATATCCAGAGGATCAGACATGCATCCGTCGATAACTACTTGGATAGAACGCTCTCTCAGGAAGTCGGCTATCCAAGTGCAGAGATCAGGTGGTATTCCGTATGAAGGAAGCTTGCTTAGGAGGCTAGCGTGCCAGACTTTATCGAAAGCTTTCGAGATATCAAGGGAGACAGCAAGTGCCTCACCGTGATTCTCTATGGCTTCTCCCAAAATATGAGTAGCGTGTACCAGGAGATCGCCAGTCGATCTATTCTTGCGGAAACCATACTGCCGGTCATTAAGAAGATCGTTGGCCTCTAGGTACGCAAGGAGCCGGTTGTTCAATACACGCTCCATAATCTTGCAGAGTATGGAGGTGATTGAAATCGGGCGATAGTTAGTGGGGTCCGCACGACTGCCTTTTTTGGGCACAGGCTGCACGTTTGCAAGCTTCCAGGACTTAGGGACTTGACCCGACTCTAAAGACAACCGAAACAAGCGGGTCAAGATAGGAGACAGCTCAGGAGCGCACATTTTCAGGACTATTCCAGGGATCCCATCCGGACCACTTGCTTTATTGACGTCAAGACCACGCATAATGTTAAGAACATCTTTTTGCCTTATACGTATGCTAGGCATAACTGAGTGGCAGTGTGGTAAGGAAGGTGGTGTTGTGTTCGTTGGATCAAGACGTGAATTTTGTGCGAAGAGTATAGCAAATGTGTCGGCTTTCTCTTTTGCAGTATGAGCAAGTGATCCGTCGGGTTTCAGCAGCGGTGGTAGCGAGGATCGTGAAAAGTTCGATTCAACAACTTTCGCAAGCGACCAGAATGCCTTACTACCAGCTGGATAGGATGCGAGTTTGTCTCCGATACGGCGAATATGATCGAATCTTGCCCTCTTGAGTAACCTTTTACAGTCCTTGGCAGCTTTGTTAAAAGCTTTCTTTTTTTCATGTAAATCAGAAGATTTGTGGATCCGAGCATCGGCCCAGGTTCGATATGCGGCTTCCTTACTTCTTTCTGCTTGAGCACATTCAGCGTTGAACCAGGGTCGAGCTTTGGCATCGATGATAACGTCAGAAAAGGGAATAAAATACTCCATTCCCTGACGAATAACATCGGCGATGTTCTCCGCACAGGTCGAGGGGTCGTTAGAAGAGAAAAAAACCTGCCGCCAAGGATAGGAGGAGAAAAAGTTACGCATCTCTTCCCAGTCTGCCAACTTATATCTCCAAACCCTTCTCCTTCCTTTGGATGTAAAGTCCGGTGGAGAACAAGTTGAGACAGATCTTACCAAGCAGTGGTCAGAGGTACCAAGTGGAGCAGAAACTTCTACCACACAACGGTCGGGATCAGTAGTCAGTAAGAGATCCAGGCAATTGGACGTATGGCCTTCAATATCAGGAATTCGAGTTGCCTCTTTTACAAGCTGGGAGAGGTTATAAGAGGTTGCAAAATTGAAGATCTCTCTCCCAGCATGATCAGTTTTCTGGTACGGGAATAACCATTCGCTATGGCAGGCGTTAAAATCCCCCAGGAGGACGATTTGGGCACTGGGAAACCGGAGTTGGACCACATCTATCGTCTCACTAAGGTAGTCGAAGAGCCTAGTAGTCTCCATATCGCCGCTGTGGGAACGGTAAACACTTGCGTATACTGTTTTGTCAAATTTTGTTTCCACAACAATCCAGAGAACGGAAAATTTGGAATCTTCAAGGTGAAGGAGACGTTGTGCACAGACATCGTCGCGAATATACACACAGGTACCGGCTTTAGGTAGGAACTTATGTTCAAGAATGTACCCAGGATACCCGAGGTATGATGCGTCAGCAGGACATCTAATCTGCGTCTCGGTAAGGAAAAACAAGTGAGGCTTTTCGGTCTCAAGGTGATGGTGGACTGGCAAGAGATTTGAGTGCAGGCCTCGAATATTAGAGAGGTGCACATTAAACGAGAGGAAGTGCTGCCGCTGTCTATACTTGTTTCCTTTGTGACCTTTATTCATGTTTGCTTTGAGAAGAGTGAATAGGCAGCAACAATAAGCAGATAAACGAGGCTGAATGTCAGGAGCAACCTTAGAAAAACATTAGGGTCTACACTGGTGGAAGCCTAGTCTGGAGACCGCGGGGACGCCCGAAACCCCCTGGATATTGCCAACGGGTCCTCTCACCCGGTCGCCAACCGGCACGTTGGAGCCAATCCAGGATTATGCGCAGGCGGCGGGGCAGCCTTTCACGGGTGGCTAACCCGCTAGTTGGGCCCCCTACAACCTGCGGTCGGCCAGCGGTGAACCGTTTCTTCGGATCCCGCTACCCTCCATGACTAGGCGTCCGGCGCAGAAACACTAATGCAAAGGAGTCCGCTCATTGACATTGGGCAACTGTTTAGACCTTATTGTTACAGAGATGGGCTTCACCTAGCATAATGCCGGAACACGACGGGTCGTTTGGCGGCAAGGCTTTGCCAGGTGGGTGGTAACTAGCCGGGACAACTGTCTCCCACCAGAAAAGTTACGGTTACTCATTTAGCACCACCCGGGGGGCACGTGTAGGGACACAAGAGTTTTCACCTACGGACGCGAGTAACATTACCCCCCTAAAAGTAGTCTATACTAATATGTATTAGAGGAAAGGTTTTGTATGTTAGTAACGAATTGGTTCAAAAACTGCTGGACGGATTTCGATGAAACTTTACAGTAATATAGCACATAACACATGAATTATTGACTATGGGCGAAACCGTGCGGCACAGCTAGTGATGAATAAGATACAAATTAATACCTGCAGCAGAAACAAGGCTCCAACCAAGGCAGATCAGGAAAATCACAAGATACTTAGACATTTTGTTTGCTTTGTGAAGACATTCGGCGGGTCAAACGGTTATATATTATTTGATGCAAGGGCACCGCCTACGCCTTTAACATTGAAATTGCAAATTTAAAGCTAATTTCCTGCGGAAGTATACAAAATGCCCTTATATGGAATTATAGACTACAAGCCCGCATATGAAAAAAATATGGGTCAAATGAACCACCAGGGGTCATATCTAGAACGAAAGAAGAGCAAAAAATAATAAGATTCATCACTATGCCGTCACTTGTAAGCTGTCCAACTGAGTGCAGATGAGAATTGAAAAGTACAGGTAGACTCGGTAAATTTTGGTCATATATTTTTGTACGGCATTCTTAACCATCGATAGATCCATTAAAAATAATAAGAAACCGCTCAGTGCCGTACAAAAATGTGGGTCCACCAAGTCGGAATTTTTATTTAATTTCCGAGAGTTACCGGGGGTAAATTTGGTCATTTGACCATGTACGGCATCTGTGTCATACTATTGCTATACTGCTTTTAATCCATTATTCCGCAACGCCGTACAAAAATCATGGGGACAAGGGGAAAAAATCGAGAGTTGCAATCCCCTCTCTTTCCCCACTCCAGGGGGTCATTTGACTAAGTACGGCTTCGGTTCCAAAACATTATCTAGCACTCAAAAGTACTATTAAAAGCAATGCCGTCAAAAAATAATTGTTCTTTTAAATGTATACCAATAATCATCTTAATTTCATCGAATTCTTGATATAAAGAGCTGTAAGGTCATTTGACCCTGTACGGGAACTTTTTTTTTAACATGATATTGTAAAATTCAATTGTTATATAGTATTGCCGTTCAAAAGAAACCGTTCTAAAAAAAGTTATAGAGAAATGCAAACCCAGAAATTTTGTTAAAGTTTAAACATCGTAGATTAATGAAATATAATAGTTTTCTACACTTTATTCGTTGTTTTAAATAGTATTAACATAGATAAATTAGGAAAAAACGATGCCGTACATTTTTGTGCAGACCACATCTTTTAGGCTGATGAAAGCGACGAAAGCTACAATTTTAAGGGTGCTTTATGGCCATTTGATACAGTACGGCATTAACATATTTTTACCCAACTACGGCAAAGCAAAAGGAGGGTTATGGTTTTGACAGGTCATGTATGTATGTTTATCTATTCCCTCGTAACTTCTAAACTACTTATCAGAATTCGACAAATGACATATCATTAGAAGCGTCTGAATTGTTCACTGGATAATCAGTGACCAGCTAGCTAAAGGCTATATGGGGTTTCACAAAATCTAATGTGGCGCCCTCTAGCGGACAAAACATACAGAGTAAAAAAATAAAGTTAAGATAAATATGCCGTGTTTGGTATCATTTGAAAGCGCTTTACTTGTACATTTTGAATATGTATATATTACTAGCATTTGCTTGTGACTTTACCTGTATTCATGGGCTGATTGAATATAATTCACATCTTTTCGTTCATAGCTTTTTTATTAGTTCATCAATTTAACGGAGTCCATTCCACTTGACTCCGACTTTCCAAGGTGATAATTAACCACCTCGAGCTTCTTAATATTAATGTATATTTATATTTTATTAGAAAAATATAAAGCAAACATTTCGTTATATGGATTTTTTCTTTTTCAGATTTTTCCCCTTTGAACCAACGAAAATGTACGGCACATGAAAAAATATTATCTATGCATAAAATACTTTAAAAATAAATTTATTTCGTGTTGTGTCAAATGACCCCCTGGAGTGGGGAAAGAGAGGGGATTACAACTCTCGATTTTTTCCCCTTGTCCCCATGATTTTTGTACGGCGTTGCGGAATAATGGATTAAAAGCAGTATAGCAATCGTATGACACAGATGCCGTACATGGTCAAATGACCAAATTTACCCCCGGTAACTCTCGGAAATTAAATAAAAATTCCGACTTGGTGGACCCACATTTTTGTACGGCACTGAGCGGTTTCTTATTATTTTTAATGGATCTATCGATGGTTAAGAATGCCGTACAAAAATATATGACCAAAATTTACCGAGTCTACCTGTACTTTTCAATTCTCATCTGCACTCAGTTGGACAGCTTACAAGTGACGGCATAGTGATGAATCTTATTATTTTTTGCTCTTCTTTCGTACTAGATATGTCCCGTGGTGGTTCATTTGACCCATATTTTTTTCATATGCGGGCTTGTAGTCTATTAGGCGGAAGACATTTTTATTTAAATTAAAAAGTCCTCACATATGTTATTTTATATTTAGATTGTATAATTTTGCATAAATTGATGAGTTAACTGGAACGCCAGAAAAATGGATTTATGGAAACTGGTTGATGATTCACAATATCGGAATATCGAGTTTCTTTTATGTTTTAATAAATTGGTTCTATTCTATTATATTAATTATTGATTTTAGTGGTCTTCGTGTTCTATTAGGAATTGTAACTCAAACACGTTATTAAACAAATGTCAAAAACTATATGCACTGTAAATAAATCCATGAACGAAAGTAGTATCCTGTCCTGTTTGACTCGATTTATATATTTTTTAATATCTTTCTATAGCTTTTTTACACGCTTTATATTAGCTTCACCTGTATGTTTGTTTGTTTGTAACCGACTTCTTTGGGCGCGATTTTGACCCACTTTAAACGGCCAGATTTCGTTCAAACTTTGTAGATTTATTGAGGACCGATGACAATACACTAATTTGATAAAATTATTCCATTTTTTTAGTTCGGTTTCTATAAAAAGCGTGTTTTTTAGTTTTTTTAAACTATTATTATTAAATTAAGAGAACACGGATATTTCTTATTTACATTACACGAATTATTGGCGATTTCTCATCAGAAACCAACAGCAATCGATGAATAGTAAGCCAACTTAGTAAGGAAAAGGAACAGTACATAATGTGTATTCATTTTTTTTACTAGTGTGCCAAGTGAAGAACCGCAGATTGTACTTTTTTTTATGTGAAATTTATGTGATAACACAGGATTACCAAGAAAGTGCTACATTAAAAGCAATAAAAACTGTAAATATTGTCTAAGTCTCTACTCTTATATTATGACATTTATCATTCGTCACATGGAGTAGCACAACGTATCAAATTACTGTGCAATCTTGTATAAAAAATTATCTTTTTCTTAGAACATAACATTAAAACGGTTCGACCAATTAAAAGTCTAGCAAAAACTAAGCACTAGTAATAAAATCAGGAACACTATAATAAATGTCTAAAATTATTTGCCTTGAATACTAACGATATGCTAACTCTAGTTTATGAAGTTTATAGATACTCAGCGGGTTCAATAACCTTATCTATGTATTAATAATAATTTATTATCTATGGTTTTATAAGATTGCTCTCAATTTGATAGATTTTTTTATCATTCAGTAACAAAATTCTTATGGGCAGGTGCGATATCGGAAAAAAAAGGAAAAAAAGATATTTTGTAACAATTGTATTTATTTAAAACTTAATATTATTATAAATAAAATCTATACAAAGCGACTCAGACGACGACTAATAAATAACATTGTAGTGTCCTTTTTAATTAATACTTTAAAAAGCATACATTATAATATTCTATAAGAATTATAAAAAAAACTGTCTGTAACGCTAATCCTCAAAATGGCTGAACTGGTTTTGATAGGAACTTTGTTCTTCACCAATAGATCTGGTGATATGGTGACAAAAGCTTCGTCTAGTTTTAATATGAAACAATATATGCCTTTTCTGTTATTATATTCAGGAACGGACGGAAATAATTTATTAATATTATTTTTCGTTCGTCATTTATTAGTTAATTTGGTGTGACAATTCTCTATCGTTTTTCTTATGTCTTTGGTTTCCCAGACTTCGAAATTGCTATTGAGATGGCATCTCCAGAGTCACTTTTCGAGTTACTTATAGCAGCATTGCCATTGCAATTGTCACATGGTAGTTTGCCAAAATCGTCTTGATTATCTTGTCTTATGTCCTGAGAATGCGGAAAATTCTGCGGTCCAGGTCCCCAATTGTTTCCAAATCTATGATGCCAGGGTGGAGGAGGTCCTGGTGGCCAGAATGGCGGTGGTGGTGGCCAGAATGGTGGGTGAGGGTGTCCATTTGGACCACAGTCTTCAGCAGATCGCTGCAAGCGGTTAAGGAGGATGCTTTCTAAAAAAACATATTTTTTATGAAATATCAATATAATTTATAACATTTTCTTATTATTGTTTATGATATTATATATTGATATATATTGATTTTCTAAAATTTTACAATACTTATTTAAAAAATTATTTCGTTCTCAATCGAAAATTAATTCATATTTTTATATTCATAAGCAGTTTATAAAAGTGAACAAATAAAAATGTCAGATAAAAATATCGCCTAAATATTTTTTTATAATCTGTATTTAAATTATAGATAACTGTCAAAAACTTACGATTATTATCTATGGGCAAACAGCTGGCCACATAAAATGCCGCGAAAAATAAAAAGCCAAACCTCAACATTCTGGTGTGTTTCGGAGATATGCTAAAATAACGGAGATGCAACAAATTTTATACTTTTCAACGATATTTATAAGACAAATTGACAGTCTTACTAAGAATTCCTAATAACGCCTAGATGATAATAAAAAATGTAAAGTGATATTAAATCAGATTACATATCCTCGAAGTTTGTTTTTGATGTAATATGTTTGTCGGACAATGTTTGACAATTTAATTAGTGATTTAAAAAGGATTTTCCAATGTACCTACATGATTCCACACCAATTCCACACTGATATCCGTATTTACGATGACACTTGTTTGGGTAATTTTTATGAAATTATTTTATTATTTTAATTTCAGATTAATCTCTTCTTTGAATGGAGATGTTAACATAGTTTCTTTCTAGAATGTAAAATAATTAACATAATTAAAAAGAAATCGCCAAATCTCGATAAAGACTCGACCAAACGACTATTTTTTATATTTTTGTAATTAGACAGTTTTTGCGGAGAGAAAACTGTCAAAAGGCATATCCGGGCGGTGATGGGGCACTATAATATTATAATATCTACGGATTAAGGGTTTTAATTCATTAATTGTAATTTCTGATTTTAATTTTTATTGATAACAACTAAGGCTAACAATAAAGAGATAGGTAGGTATAAGAGATTGCAACTGCTTTGTGATTTTCTTTTGGCACATATTCTTAATTGTAAATAAATATGTACTTATGAGCTGATGTTAATAATTGTATGATTAATTGAATATAATAATATTTAATTAATTAGGTATCATAAAATTCTTATAATGTCCGCAAGATGAAGAGTTGAAGGTCCTTTTATCAAAAAAAAATAAGCATTAAAAATTGGGTTCGTCTATAATTAAAAGTATCATCACGCTCAAATCGGATATTTGGTTTTACAAATAAAATCTTGAATACGGTCAACACGTTAAAGGCAATTTGTTTATAAGGTGACTTTGCTAAGATTTTATTTATAAAACAAACAACCGATTTGATTTGCGTTTAATTTGTATGAAGTTTACTAGTTTACTTTCGTAATATTTAGAGGTAGATGATCCTATCTAATATCACTACATAGTATAAAACAAAGTCGCTTTCCCTGTCCCTATGTCCCTATGTCCCTTTGTACGCTTAAATCTTTGAAACTACGCAACGGATTTTGATGCGGTTTTTTTTAATAGATAGAGTGATTCAAGAGGAAGGTTTATATGTATAATAACATCCATTAAATAATGGAGAAGTACTGTTATTTCTGAGGTTTCTAATGTGATGTCGTAAAAAATTACATTTTTTCCGCTTACATTGCAAACGCAGGCTGAACCCTACGAGTTTTATCAAAATAATGTACTAAGTATTATACACATTGAAAAGGTCTACAGAAAAGTCCGCGATGGTATATGTCTATCTCTTATGGATAACCCACAATAACTTTTTTTTGTCATTTACTTTTTACGACAAATAATGGCTAATTTTCGAAGCGATTTTAACCAATACAGCATTAATCCTTAACCAATTAAATACCTTGAATACATTGTTCATTTAATATAGATCTATATGGCCCTTTACACCGTATGATTTAAGTGAATATTTTCGAAGATATTACAGATTTAAAAATTGCGGGACGTAGCATTTGCGGCGGTACCGGCCGGCCGCCGGGCTATATCTAATATATATTATAAAGGCGAAAGTTTGTAAGGATGTATGGATGTATGGATGTTTGTTACTCTTTCACGTAAAAACTACTGAACCGATTACAATGAAATTTAGCACACATATAGAGGGTAACTTGGATTAACACATAGGATAGTTTTTATCCCGGAAATCCCACGGGAACGGGAACTATGCGGGTTTTCCTTTGCAAACGCGGGCGAAGCCGCGGGCGGAAATCTAGTATTTTATACCCGTGCGAAGCCGGAGCGGGCCGCTATGTTTTTATATACAACGTTCACAGTTTTTCTGTAGTGTATTTAGTATCAGCATTGCACCCGTGCGAAGCCGGGGCGGGTCGCTAGTATATTATAAAGGCGAAAGTTTGTAAGGATGTATGGATGTATGGATGTATGGATGTTTGTTACTCTTTCACGTAAAAACTACTGAACCGATTACAATGAAATTTAGCACACATATAGAGGGTAACTTGGATTAACACATAGGATAGTTTTTATCCCGGAAATCCCACGGGAACGGGAACTATGCGGGTTTTCCTTTGCAAACGCGGGCGAAGCCGCGGGCGGAAATCTAGTATATAATAATTATTCTATACACGTCTTAGTGACATATCACACTAGCGGATTGCGAGCGGTTTCAAAGCGGAGCGGGTGCGCAACGAATACGTTGCGGTTGCGCAGCGAATTCGTTGCGGACGCGTGGCAGATGCGCAACGTTTAACGTCGCAGTCATGTACACTCATTAACAAAATGGAATCCGTGCTGGTTGTTACTTATAACTTGTGATAGTATAATAATTATGAGATCATTATTTTTTACGAGTTTCATAACATGTTAATGTTTAGGGTATTGTTTTATCTATTAAATCTTGGTCGAAATGCAATCAGATAACTTAATTGCTCATTAAGAAAGTTCATTAGTGAAATAAATGTTAAAGCTCCTTAACTAAAACAGGGCTATCTTATTATTAGATAAATAGCAGTGAATAGAAAATTTTATCAAGCAACCAGCAACTCACTATCACTTTGCTCATAATTAGGTTCACAAAATCTCTTTATAACATACGTTGCTATGGGAGAGATTATACTGGTCAGTCGTTACATACTTTTGGAATGTATGGTACATTCTAAAAGTCCTAGTAATTCAATTTTATAGCACCTTTTTTTAACAACTCCAGTTGTTATTACATCTTTAGTTAACTGTTAAGTAAGTGCATTTCCACAGTACGGTTAAAAAATTGAGTGCTACAGAAACGATGGAAATATTGAATGGAAGTTAGGCAAGGCGGAAGGGCTGGCTTTTGTGCGAGAGTATACAAAATGACGCGTCCGCAACGAATTCGCTGCGCAACCGCGGCGTGTTCGTTGCGCGCCCGCAACGTATTCGTTGCGCACCCGCTCCGCTTTGAAACCGCTCGCAATCCGCTAGTGTGATATGTCACTTACTACTAACCCTGGTAATAATTATACAATCTAGATCTATTTTTTCATTCATTGACCTTTATGAGAAACGTATAGTGCCACAAACTTATCTGACCCGGTGACAGTGTCACTGATGTCGCTTTCTTTTATATAAACAAAATATTTCGTATGAAAAGTCTGTGAAAATGTGACATTTCAAAATGGCGGCACGTAGTTCCAGTTTTTGCCACCGGGTCAGATAAGTTTGTGGCACTGTATTTATACTATTTTGGAAACAAAAAAGAAACACCCTTAGACTAAATAAAAAAATGATAAATAAAATTCTTGGCTAAATTCTTCTCGTGCTAAAAAAATAAGAGAAAAAAATTCGATAACATCTGTGAAAATAGCCAATCCTACTTACATATACCTATAAATAAATAATAACTCATAAATGCGAAATTTTGTGAGGATGGATGTTTGTGTAGATATGTGTGTATGTTTGTTACCCTTTCACGCAAATACTACTGAACATTGATTACACTGAAATTATACTTTTTATCTAGGAAATCCCACAGGAACGTGAAATATGCGGGTTTTCCTTTGATTACGCGTGCGAAGCCGCTGACGGAAAGCTAGTAGAATTATAACTTGTAATTTTGTTTCAATTATAATGGAAATAATGTATAAGCTATTCCTGCTATTTGGATATATTTTGGAAAATATTTATATATATTTTACCATTGATCTTATTTGGTCAACCTCATAATAAAAATTTTCTTAAAAGAAAATTCAATAAAGTAACCACGTTTATATTAACTGAACAAAAAAATATTAATATTAAATTATACAGGGATGCCGCCGAAATTTTATAATTATGGTTTGTAAGTGATGCATATCCTACATTCAATGAAGAAAAAAATTGAGATATTTTTTTTTTTAAGTGTAATTGTAATTTTTTTGTAATCTCGAAGTGAAGATCAAGTTTTTTACTAATATTAAATTTTTAGTTTACTACCATTCAAACATTCTTTAAAATTTTATTACATATTCATACTATGAGTAAGTACTTATTTTGAAATAAAAAAATGTAATTCTGTGTGATTATATTTTAAGAGAAAAGGTTTTCTTCATGTTGCTGAATTAATAAGGCATAATAACTGGACATGTAACTTTTATAATGGCATCCCATTATGGTATAGTGGTATATAGGTGGTACCGTATATATAGGTGGTGGTAGTGGTATAGGGTAGGGACATATCAAACAACAAAAATACATTTATAAATAGCGATTTATTCTCATAAATAATTACAACACAACAATTCACATTGATTTAACCCCCAATAGAAACGGCGACTGCGTTGCCGTTATGACTCCTAGCGTTACTAAGGGCATAACCGCCTTTACCACCGCAAGTACTGCACCCAGCATTCTGAGCTGACTCCAGACCTTGTGAAGCGAGGTTCAAAGCTCCACTTAGCGATGCAGATACGTCTTTGCTACCTGAACTAGCTCCACTAGCCTGCGATCCACTGGCTACACCTGTTTGTTCATTACTATCAGTTGCCTGGTATTTGGAGCTTCCGAAACCGTTACCGCTTCCATAACCGTGGCTAAAGCCGCGACCATGACCATATACATAGCCCCCTTGACCACCAAACTGCGATCCGGTTTGCTGTTGACCTAAGCTGAAGCCTCCTTGTGCAGATGTTTGGCTATTAGCACTTGAGCCAGCTAAGGCACCGCCATTTCCGCTGGATTGTTGTCCAAGTCCAGAAGCCTGTTGACTTTGTTGTCCGAAGTCATTGCTCTGTTGAGCTTGTTGTCCAAAATCACCACTTTGAGCACTTCCATATCCATGTTTGGAACCTTGACCGTGACCAAAACCGAATCCATAACCACCTTGACTGCCAGAACCAGATTGCTGTGTACCCAATGATCCGCTTCCTTGTGCGACAGTAGAGGCTTGGCTATTGGCACCTGAACCAGCTAAACCTCCATTATTTCCACTAGCTTGTTGACTTTGTTGTCCAAAAACACCACTTTGTTGTGTTTGTTGTTCTAAATTGCCACTCTGGGAACCGTGGCCATGGCCAAAACCGAATCCGTATCCACCTTGACCACCAAAACCAGAACCGGAGCCAGATTGTTGCTGTTGACCGGATAGCCCAAAACCACTTTGAGAATTAGAAGAGGCTTGGCTAGCAGAAGATCCAGAAAATCCAGCACCACTTCCACCAGCTCCAGAACTCTGTCCTAATCCGTTACTTTGTTGTGTTTGTTGTCCTTGTTCATAATGTTGATTAAAGCCACCTTGCCCGCTTTGTTTATCAAATCCACCAGCCTGTTGACTTTGCTGTTCAAATGCACTACCTTCTTTATGTTGATGAGCAAATCCACCTCCTTGTTGTTTTTGCTGGCCGAATTCACTTTCAGATTCAAGACCGTTAATCAACGCAGCCCCTTGACCTTCGTCACCACCTTGACCAAAGGAAGAGCTTTCAGAATGAGAACTACTGAAACCGCCCTGTCCCTGTGACTGAGCATTATTATTTCCAGCACTAGCACCAGTAGCACCAAAACCATCCGTTTGACCTTGGCTTCCTCCTTGTCCTGCAAATCCACCTTGTGTGCCAAACGTTTTCTGTCCTCCAGCTTTGAAACTGAAGTGGGATTCTTTGACCTTTTTGAACGAAGAGAATTCTCCGAAACCGCCTCCTACAGATTTTCCACCAAAGGCACCCCCTGATTGACCACCAGCGGCACCTCCGTTTCCACTACTGGCTCCTTCAGATCCGCCAAAAGCACCACCGGACTGAATATTGTATTGACCCGATTGGTCTTCATCACATCCTTCAGCTTGCCCACCAGGTGCAACAGATGCTAATGATAAGGCCTCTCCAGTGTTTTGTCCAGCATTAGCAGAAGCAGATGCTCCACTAAATACTCCTTGAGCACGGCCATCAGTAGACTTTGCTATTCCGCTCCAATTCTTCGTGTGAAAGAATGGGAATGGTGGAGGCGGTGGTGGCGGTAACGGTGGGTGGTCCAGGAAACCTGAAAATAAATTAATTGTATTAAAGCTCATATATACTGACAAAATGAAGTACATATCTATAAAAAAGTAGACATAATTAGTTAAAGTAAACTTCACATATTGATGTTTTCGGAGCTCAAGTTTGTATTAAAATTTAGCACTTCATAGTTACGTCATTACTCTCAGCGTTTATTAAAAGGCTCATTGTATAAACCTTAAGTAATTACAATTGCAATTACCTGGATATCCATGCGCTGCTCCAAGAGCAGCACAAATTGCTACAGTTAAAAAGAACACACTCAATTTTGTCATCTTGTTGAGATCGCTGTGCAGTCTGACCTAGTACAGCTCGATGCTATCATTTTATAGCCAGCATAAATAGGCAAATCCTGCTTTCCAAGAATATTTAGTTTTAGTCAACCTGATAAGTGATAATAAACACGGTCAATATAACACCGATCTAAGAAAACTCACACGAGTTGTTAGATTTGTCTAAAATGTATATAAATTGATAAGGTTGGAAAAACCCGCCTTATAATGTTTTCATTTTATTAAGATCTAATTTTCCGACCATGTAGTGAAAGAAAATTCCCATGGAAATGAAAGGTTTTATCACTCTCTGACCTCCAAATTCTAGCCATAATTTATCCATTAATGCGACATGAAAGAAACAGAGAAATAATTAAGTAATATATTTTCGCATTAATAATAATAAATTAGTAAGGACTAGTGACGCCCATGACTTTATCCGCGCTATACAGGAATAGTTCTAATTATTTTTTTTTAACCTTTTCTAACCTTAAAATTATAATCAAAGAATCAAAATAAAGACATTACCATAGAAATCTAAATAACAAGACACTAGAAGTCGTAAGCGTGCGTGACCTTGTCGCCACTCAGGTGATTTGCACATCACCAGTGCATTCGTCACTGTTCAGTTGCTCTGGAGACGTATGAGTGTATACATGGTGTGTTTCAGCAATTCCCATTGCGGAAATTCTTCCACAAGTTGTAATTATACTTATAAAGGAATAATGTTTCATCGGAAAATATTTTTTTTTAGAAATAATGCCGTTTTTCCTTAAAATTATAGAATATTTACAAGTATTACGAGTGTCACCATAGTAATCGAAATAACAATGAATGACACAGTCGACCCTTCTTATTATCACGTTTGTTCGTATTGGAGCAAAAAGTCTCATATACTTAGGGATGTTATTCTAAAATAAACCGTAAATTCGTGCGTTAGGATACATATTCAAAAGCTTAATTTAATAGATAAGTTAGTTTTCACTAAAATCAAGCTGTCCAATAAAAGGCATAGTTTACTTGTGTGTACTGTTTAGCTTTCGGTTTGAATGTGTTGATTTTGGCGACAGCGGTTTTCATACGAATTATGACATTACAGCACTTCTATGTGTCTTGTTATTTAGATTTCTATGGACATTACCAACGCTCTTATTTTGTCTCAATTCTAGTAATATTTGTTCAAGCAATACACACTACTCTAATAACGTTGTTATTGTATAAAACGAGAGAATATTTCAACTTATATGTCAGTCGCCGCCAAGTGTTACTAAAAATGGCGCGTTTTAACTTAATTTGTTTAACATTTTTGGTGATTTTGGGACTTGCTCTTGCAGGTGATACTATTAATAAGATGTTATCGAATTATTGATGCTTTTGGAGTTTTGCCTTAGTTGGAAGTGATATTAATAAGCACAGCTTCGCAATTCACTGTTCTTAATAATCTTATCTCATGTTATTAGACCTACCTATAAATTATCAAAAAAGATGTGAATAAAATAGATACAGATATATGACAGATCTAGTGAAGATTTAAATGACTTTAAATTAACGATTCAATCCGTTTATCAATGTTAGCTAAGTTTCCCAACTATCCTAATTCGTGTGTCTAAATTATTTCGTGTAATAATTACTACGAGGTATATAAATATTACTTCGTTACAGGTGTACGATTACCTCGATCTCCTCAATTTGGTGGTAGACCAGGAGGTTTTGGCCAAGGTGGTTTCGGCCAAGGCGGTTCCAGCCAAGGCGGTTTCGGCCAAGGTAGTTTCGGCAATGGCAGGTTTGGGCAAGGTGGTTTTGGCAATGGCGGCTTTGGACAAGGTGGTTTCGGGAACGGCGGGTTTGGACAAGGTGGATTCGGACAACGAGGTTTTGGACAAGGTGGTTTCGGACAAGGTCGTGGACAAGGTGGCTTCGGGCAAAGGGGCTTTGGACAAGGTGGCTTTGGCAACGGTGGTTTCGGGCAAAACGGTTTTGGCCAAGGTGGTTTTGGACGGGGTTTCGGAGGATAAATTGAGTGATTTATGAGAGAACTACATAACGGTTTCGATTGAGATGATTGATTTAATGATGTACTCGGCTAACAGATACAGTATATTTTATTTATTTTTTAAACTACGTTAATATGTTTTTATGTGATACTAATGTTATTTAATAAATGTATAAAATGTTTAAAGCTTTTTATTTATTAAAGTATTTACCTAAGAACCTTTGAACCTACCATGTATAAAATTTAGCACCTATGTATTTTTATAATCTGAAACAAAGACAGAAAATGAAAAACTAACAGAGTTTTATTTGAAATCTGATCTCCTCTGATTATTTATAATTATTTGTAATTTATAATGTAATTTTGTAGATACATTTTAATAAATGTTACAAAAACTAATATTATTATCAAAAACTTCGAATTTACCAACAAAAAAACCCAATTGTTCTGTTATAAACAGTTTTATATCATTTGGGTAACACAATATTTTATATATTTTTTTGTTCATTCTCATATATATAAATCTAAATTATAAACATTGTATTGTAAGATGTGCTAATTTCATAGGCGAGGGTGTTCTATGTAAATGATTTTCAAGTACAGTTCAATTATAATGCATTCAGACGTTGTGGATGACGTCATAACAAATACCCATTTATATGTTTGCTTTTCAATTCTGTGGGATTTCGCGGTATTAATTTGTACAAATCCTTGAAATATTTAGCAAATTATATAAATAAACAAATGTAGGTCACCTTTTCATTATAATTATGCACTTCTAATAAGAATTGAACTTGAAATATTATTTGTAGTATTGCACGCCTCATAAGCGAAGCGTTGAGGTGGGTACTACTGTCACTTCGCGCAAAACATCTGATTTTTCAAACTTAAAATGTCTTTATGTATCATACATTGCACTTGTAAGATAATACATACACACACATATTAAGAAAAAACACTATTTTTAACGTTCATGATATTTTTGATGTCATTTTTGTTATTTAAACTAGTTAAAAAACAGTTTAAAAAAGTTCTGTCTTGGACGTCCGTGTGTCTGTATGTGCGGATCCTTTTTCTTGTTAACACGATAGCGACCGAAATACTTTACTAATCGAGTCTTTTTTTTCTCTTACGCTTGAGTATGCTCAGGAATAGAACCCTCGATGTGGTTTAATTGTTATTAAATAAACAAAAATAATAATTAATAAATATTTATTAAAAAAAAATTATGAGGCGTGCACTTTTGGATTTTCCAAATTATTTTTATTTTTGTATCTCCTCTGAGATATGGCTCTCCATTAACAAGAACCTCATACCGGTCGACATAAAAAAGACGGTGTTTCTTTTATTTGTAACCCAGTTAAAAAAAGGCAAACTGAAGAAAGTATTTCTTAAAACTTTTAATAAATCAAATATATTTACATGAGGGTTGTACTCCTTATTTTAAGAAATTGAAATTATTAACTCACACAAAATGACTTTGTAACAACAGGTTTCAAACGAGATACGTTCAAAAATAATCGATTTAAATGTAACCATAGGTTAATAAGGTCAAAGGTACCTACTTGATTAAAAAAAAAACATTTTATCTTTTACACGTTTATTAAATAATTTTCTCACATATTACACAATTATTTTTAGACCGTTTAAATAATGAAATCAATAAAGTCAATCGAAACTGTTATGTTATAAATACATTTTTTGTGAGCTTTTCAAATTATCCACTCCTTCAAAACCACCATTGCTATTTATTTTCCAAGACCACCTAATCCGAAACTGCCGTTGCCGAAAGTGTCTTTTCCGAAGCCTCCAAAGCCTCCCCTAGAGCTACTTTGCCCGAAACCGCCACTTCCAAAACTTCCTTGGCCGGAACCTCTTTGCCCAAAACCAGAACCACCCGGTCTACCACCAAATTGAGGTAATCGGGGTAATCGCACACCTACAACGAATTGATACAAATAGTTACACGTTACATAACATAAATTAATTGACACATTTGAGCAGTTGATGAAACTGGAACTTGGAAATAAAATCTTTCGTCACATTGATAAATTTACTTTTTATGAGCAGGGTTTGTATGATCTCGCCACAACTTACGAGGTAATTACATCGGCATATGTATATTATTAGAATATTATTCTCTCTTTAATATTTTATAGAAAGGTCTTCAGAAATCAAAATCAGAATAAAAAAATAAGTTAAAATAAGTAAAAATAAGTTACGAAAAATAAGTTATGGAAATTAAGAACAAGTTTAAAAATTTAGAAAACTTCTTGAATTCTAATCGTCGGGCCAAGTGGGGACTGGAAATAAACAAACATAAGAAAGAACAACAAAACAGCAAAAAATCAAGGCATTCGTTAAACTGAGAACTGTTGCTAATCCATACTAATATTATAAATGCTTAAGTAATAAGTAACTGTCTGTCTGTCTGTTACTCAATCACGCCTTAACTACTGAACCAATTTGCATGAAATTTGGTATAGAGATATTTTGATACCCGAGAAAGGACATAGGATAGGTTTTATCCCAGAAATTCCACGGGAACGGGAACTATGCGGGTTTTTCTTTGACTGCGCGGGCGATGCCGCGGGTGGAAAGCTATTTATATAATATTTACTCGTATTTCAAATGAGAAAAACACAAAATTTATATCAAAATATCTCATTATTACCTACTATCACCTGCAAGAGCAAGTCCCAAAATCACCAAACATATTAAGCAAATTAATTTAAAACGCGCCATTTTATTAACACTTGGCTGCAACTGAAATATAAGTTTAAGTATTCTTCCATTTTATACAACAACAATGTTAGATTAATATGTATTAGGTACTGAAATTAAAACGATAAAACGTAATAAAAGCGTACTTAAGGTTTTTATTTGGTATTATTTTTAAAATAATTGTTATTTGTATTTAGGAAGTCTCTCCTTGAGTTACTAGGTAAGTACTTCTAAATGACAGCCACCATGATGAAAATAAAATATCTAGAAATTTTTTTAAATTCAGCAGCAAATTCAGCTATTTGTTTTTTTTATCAAAATTAACAGGAAAGTGGTTACTTGGGTAGATAGTGCATATATTTTCACTTAGATTGTGAATTAAATGTTGTGAGCTGATTCTTGTATCACCTATGTGGAAGCGATTATAGTTTCAGGTTTAATCGATGATCTGCAAGAACTCATTTGGTAATTATCCTTCAGTCGTGTTTACCTTCATTCCTGTAATAATCTTTTGCATTAATAAACTATTGTATAGCTTCTATCGCGGGCCTTGAGCGCGGGGACCGAATCCAGAAATTGCTTAGCGAAAAACCTCACGCTCCCCACTCCGATGGGCGCGGAGGTATGGCTTGGAGGTTTTACCGCGGCAGTCCCCAAGTGCCACACGTCTTTTTTTCTTACCGTACACCGTCACACTCACACATAATTGAAAAAAAAAGAAAAATCTACGTAACAGATATTTTAAATGTTAGTTGAATCCTCATTTGGGTAATTCACAAAAGCCCTTTTCTTAAACTTTGAGCCTTGTATATTTTTTTTAAATAATGCATTTATTAATATTAATAATTTTTATCTTGATTATTGATCAAGTCTCTATATACATATATTCGAGTCATTCGATTACACATAATTACAAAAAATACATTTATACATATTTAGACATAGTTTCGTCAAATTTTGTTCTAAATGTTTTATGTGTGAAATAGTCAGGAAGTAATCGTAATTGTGTACCTACGTCTCATATATTGCAAGTAAAAAAACACAACGTAGGAGGTAATTATTTATTTAAAAACAAAAAGATCACAAATTCGGACGGTTTTACAGTCTTATACATCAATTTGATCATTTGCCAAAGGAGTTAGCACTGGAGCTCGACTGCGCACCACCTCTTCCTGCACTAATGCTGACACTCTTCGAAATGCTAATGGACGGACCACCTCCTGGACGGTTGAAACCGGGACGGCCGAAACCACCTTGACCGAAACCGCGTTGTCCGAAACCGCCTTGTCCGAAACCGCCTTGTCCAAAACCGCCTTGTCCAAAACCGCCTTGGCCAAAACCGGGACGAGGTGGGCCGGGGTTAAATCTGTTCCCACCAAAAGCTCCTGCCTGGGCGCTCGCACTGGCCCCTCCAAACTGTGGAGATCTGGCTATCCGAGCTGTAAAGATAACAAAGTGTTAACTTGTTCAAGAGTAATTCAACTGAATGAGATTTATAAAGTAGATATTTACATCTAAAAGTATCTATATAGGTGGATTTGAAAATGGTTTGTTGCCAAGATAACTAGAATTTCGTGTACACACAGGCACATTGTATGTATTATTTTGGTTTAAATGAGATCTAGATGAGATTTCAGAGTATTTATCAAGATCATAAACCTTCAGACACCAACAAATTGGAAAATCTTTGTAGTTCACTACGTCAACTTAAAAATTAAAATTATAAAATTTGCATCTAAATATAGAAACGTATTGACGTTTATATCCCAGTTGATAAGAACTATTTAAATTCTATGTAAATAATGTGATAATATTATTTTTAAGTTGTTTTTATTACCCGAGCATAATTGATTATGACGTAAGACCATGTGAACATTATAAGTGATAGCTCTACATGCTGTCTAATTAAGTATACATGGATATGTATATCAGAATAATTTACACAAAAAATGGTTTTACAAATACAGATGCATAAATTACTAACACAATATCATGAGTCTTGTCTATTCGTATTTCGTAAACACTATGCCTAAAGGCGAATAGAAATGGAGACGTGTATTATTTAGGCTGTAGAAACATTATTATTGAATAGATAATATCTAAATGTAAATATCTATTGTACAGTCTGGATTCTGGATACCAACTCTATCCCAATTTGTATTTATTAAAATCAATTAAAAAGTACCTGCATGGCTTATTCCAAGGACTACCAAAATCAAGACACAGATTAAATTTAACCGACTCATTTTGTTATCACACTGTCACTAACGCAAGGAACATGATGCCTCAATTTATATGTAATCACTACAATACGTCCACTTAACAGCTATGTGTATATTAGTATAGATTCCACATCATCACAATTTATATTATTGGCCAGTGTAAGACGACACCGCTCAAGCTCAATCTATACTAATATTAAAAAGTTTGTTTGTTCGCTTGGCTGCTAATCTCTGTAACTACGAGTCTGATTTGAAAAATGATTTCACTGTTAGATAGTCCATTTATCAAGGAAGGCTATAGGTTGGATACCATCACACTAAAACCAATAGGATAGGAGTACCTAATGCCGGTAAAACCGCAGGGCACATCTAGTTATGTTAAGGTAAGTATGTTAAGGAGGGGTCAAGTTATACTGGTGTAATGATGCGAATTTTGGCAGTCTGTTTGTGTTTGTTTTCGTTAAGTTTGTTTCCAGGCGACTTTTAGGGTTCAGTGTTTCTTTTATCGAGCATAATTTTGTGTTTTAGAAAAGTATTTTTAATCATACCAGTATCAATCAAAGATTTATGAATATAAAGAAAATATTTAGTACTGTGGGGTTCGTGTCTTGAAAATGGTTGAAAAATAACTTTTTAAACATAAGTTACTACTTTTCTATTTATTCAGAAATTCGTCGGAATAAAGGTATTACTATATTTTTGATAGTTCTGTAAAGTTATGCAAAACCTTCCTTTTTAATTAGGTTTCAACAATATGTATTTAAAAACATTATAACAAAATATAGAGAGAAGAGTAGAGAAGGAAACAAAAATAATATCTTACGGAACCCACTGGAATTTAAATCATAACAAATAAGTACTTGGCTATTAAAGTTTATTGACGCTGCGGTTTTAGTTAAATATAGAGAAATACACGGGGATTACCTCTGATAAATTTCTGAGTAATATTATCCGTATATATTTGAACTATACATTTTCACCATAATTTTCTCAATTCTCAGTGTTGTCAGTTGTCATCAAGAATTTTGTTATGAAATTCATTTCATGGTAGATATACCTAAAGAGCAAGCTCTAAAAACTGTATTATTGACTAGCTGCTCCGCGCGGTTTCACCCCCGTGGCTCCACTCCTGTTGGTCGTAGCGTGATGATATATAGCCTAACCTTCCTCGATAAATGGGCTATCTAACATCGAAAGAATTTTTCAAATCGGACCTGTAGATAGTTCCCGAGATTAGCGCGTTCAAACAAACAAACTCTTCAGCTTTATAATATTAGTATAGATTAATGCTAAACATAGCACTCATTACTAAAATTTCTCATAAATAATCGATCACATCAGAAGTCAAAGGAAGCCTTATAGCAGGAATTACTTACATATTGCACAATAATGTAGTTTCTACCTTTAAAATGTAAAGTAGCTCACTATGTAAATAGTGGAAATTACTCATTAGCCATTATTTTTTATATTAATAATAAAAAGTAAAAAACTAAAACCCAACTACGACAAAAAACGGCGGTGAAAAAGTATAAAACAATATTTTCAGAATACTGAACTGAACAAAGTTGCTAATGTAGTTGCAAGTAAATGGACACAGTAGACTCTACTAAGATGCCTTCGTTGTAAATTGACAATTATTTATTTATTTATTTATTTATTTATATTTTAGGAGAATCTACAGCTGTATCCTTAAAGATAGTCACATAATATAATACTTACAATAAGCCATTTACAGATTCTCACGGCTAGAATAATGTTAGTATATAACAATTACAAATGTGAGCGATTACGTACACGAATCAAATGCTTAAAAGTTAAAACCAATGCTATTGTAATGGTGGCCATACACCATACTTCCTATCGTCCATTCGGCTTGACGCTACCGATTGGATCAGTTAGAACTGACCATGTGTGGGAGTGGATTGGCATTATTTGGCATGATAGTTATACTTGACGGAACAATCGAAATTCGATTCTTTTGGCTTGATTATGGCGATTGGATCATGTCGATTGGACCGTGTATGGCGGTATGCGATCGTCACTTCAGTCTGGTCAAGATTTTTCGTCCAAGCTGAAGCATAGGCGCTTCGCTCGCTTGGTCGATAAAAATGAAAGTATATGGATGTTTAGATGTCTACGGTTACGGATTTGGATAAGATTTGTTTGGGAGATAGATGAAGTACCAGATTACTTAACACATTGGGTACTTCTCATTAAATAGGCACATATATATAACAACAATCTTCCCGGCATATAATCCTTTTTTTGTTTCATTTTTACGAATAAAACGCCCTAAACGGCTAAAACATCGACGTCTGTCACCGGTGACGCCATGGCTTCAACTGAACGTTGCTGCCGATTGGACAATTCAAACGTTGTGTGTGTGGTCTCTATGGACAAACTGCAGATTGGATCAAGCTACAGCGTCATGCCGATTGGACGATAGGAAGTATGGTGTATGGCCAGCATAACACTAATCAAATTACATATCAACTTGACCACCAAACTGACGGAAGAACTCATTAGCTAACTGACGCTTAATGGAGTAAGAACTGCTGCAGAATAAGTCAAAGTCGAACTGTTTTGATAGCTTGTTAAAATTATTGCTTACGCGTAGAATAAACGAGTTTTGACGATAGTTAGTGTTGACTGCGGAAGTAAAGATAGGATTATATTTACGAGATAAAATTGAGGGTGTGTATAAAGAAATTTTGGCTAGTAGTTCTGGGCAGTCTATTTTATTGGATGTAATGCCTAAAAGTAATAAAATATCAGAAATCTCCCGGCGATATGTTAGGGGTAGGAAGTGAAATTTGCTGCAGACCTCGTAATAATCCTCAGATTTGTACGGGACGTGTAATCGGTAACATAGGAATTTCAAAAATTTCATCTGTATTCGTTCAATTCTAGTTATATATTTATCGTATCGCGGATTCCATATTGGCGACGCATATTCTAGAATGCTACGTACGTAAGCACAAAACAGAATTTTAAACGTTTTCGCCTTTTTAAAATCTGACGAAATTCTCATTATAAAGCCTAAAGCTTTAGAAGCTTTAGCTAGAATATAATCGATATGTTTATCAAACATGAGTTTTGGGTCATGTATCACTCCTAGATCTCTTATGTCAGGGCTAGTTCCAAGATCTTGATTTTTTATGTCATCATTATGTCATACAATAGGTACTATTCTGAAGTATGCAATATTCCACTATGTAGAGATAAATTTTCATTATATGTAACGTGTGACTACGCCTTTCCAAACATGAAAATTTATCTCTACAGAGTGGAGAATGATGGTATGTACTGTATTCACTTTTTATGTTATTGTAATGATTTAAATGTTGTGTGCAGTTTTAATTGAGTTGTAATTTTAATATTGATTCATTTAGTAAGTTGATGTAAATGTTTTTGGATTATATCCTGTAACTGTGCCTTATATAAATAAATAAATAATAACAACATTCATTGCGTTTGTGTCAGAGGCAAAAAGGGTTTAAATGGCCCTCTATATAATACTTAGGTACTATGAATTTCAATGGCTCTATTTTCCCTATTTCTCTATCGCACAGCTTTTATGTTCATTTCTGTTTTCGTGTTTAGTAAGTATAACAATTTACAATACAATAAGCATATTTTTATACAAATAAGTAGGTTCATAAATTCAGTTGTAATAGGTATTTATGTTTCAGTTCAGATAATATTTCAAAACGATTTCATCAAAAATAAACAACAAGTAGGGTTGCAACAATTTATTCATAAAACACAACACATTGAAACATCAAATTAACAAAACACAAACTTATATTAATTATCTTACATTCTATATTTTAATGGAACGCACAACAATCCAATCCTCATCATTTCATTTACAATAATATACCAGTCTATACAAAACAGATCATTATTCATTTGCCCACAGCATTCGAGCTAGCTTGAGCCACACCTCCTGTACTGATACTAACACTCTTTGCTATGCTCAAGCCTCCTCCGAAACCACTTCCTTGGCCATGTCCATGTGAAGGCGGATAGAAGCCGTTACCAAAACCACTATAAGGCGGTGGAGGCGGGTAAAAACCACCCCCAAAATGCGGTGGAGGTGGTGGAGGTGGGTAAAATCCACCCCCAAAAGGCGGTGGAGGAGGTGGAGGTGGAGGAGGGGGTGGATAAAACCCATGTCCAAAGAAAGGCGGTGGTCTATGTGGATAGAAACTGTGTCCGAATGGTCCGCCAAACCCACCCCCTATTGCTAATGCATTTGATTGCGCGAACTGAGGCGACCGCTCGACTCGATTTGCTGAAATAAAAACATTTTACGTAGATATTTGCTAAGCATAATATAAATAATTTATCAAAACAAAAATCTATCATTATTTTGTGTTAGTATTCTAAAAAAATATATAGTTACTTAATATTGAAAATATTGAATCGATCAATATTGAAGTCGACAAATTATAGTACCTATGTGATATGTCTTAGAAAAAAGTTACCTGCATTTGCTATACTAAAAATAACGATGAAAAACGAGCAAAATATTAAAAGACGGGCCATTTTTCTGTCTGGCTTATTCTCAACGCTGAAAATTGTACTGACGGCAATATGACATGTTTATTTATATAAAAGCAACAATACTTCTATTAACACCTGTGTGATTATTGTTATATCACACCTTATGTATTTCTTCAATATAAGTAGTAAATACCCGATGATGCGCGTGGATTGATAAAAAAACCCATATAAATTAATTGGTATTGCTCCTGTTGTTATCATGAAGGATTATACTTTAGTACAAGTTTACATTGCTTTTAAATTATTAAAAACTTTTTACGTACATATTTAAAGCGGTCAATAATATTTAAAAAAGAAGACTGAAGACGGCACTTAACTTTTGAGAAACTAGTCCTCAAGTTATTATTATTTCAGTTTTTAGGTTACTAAGAACTTATTCCAACTTATTAAATCAAAATTAAACAAAAATAAAAACTCAAATCGAAAAATGAAACAAAATGCAAAAAGCCAACATCACGCGGTGTTCCCAGGCGGTCACCCATCCAAGTACTGACCGCGCCCGACGTTGCTTAACTTCGGTGATCGGACGAGAACCGGTGTATTCAACGTGGTATGGACGTTGGCGATAGGCATAACGAAATTACTTTATATAAATGGTAAGCTACATGATAACAATATTTTTTTACTTTAATATTAAAAGTATATAGTAACCTTCCTCGTAATTCAGACAAATAAAAGCGACTTCATTTCATACTTTGTAGTTGTAGTGATGTAATGGTAAAGAAAAATATTAAAAAGAGGTGTTTTACTATATTCCATGAAAAAAATTACTTACGAGATGAGGGATAAAGAATCTAGGTACTTCACAGACTGGTTTACACTCTTTATTATAGAGTAAAATTGATTTTATAATATGCAAACTTTCCTTATCAATTTTTAAGACGAACCTAAATATGATATCTTATAGGTTTGGATATATATTTTGAAACTTTCGTGTAGTGTTTTTCTTCTAGGGTAAAATACAACATGTACTTATTTTTTAATTGTTATTTTAACAACATTAACATTATTAAAACACAAATAACAATTTATTAAATATGTCTCTATTAACACGTTATTTAACATCCAATGTAACAAGTACAATTTGCAGTCTTCCAGTACATTTATTAGGTATTTATTATCATTTGCCAAAAGAGAAGGCACCAGAGCTGGATTGGGCTCCGCCTCCTGCACCGATACTGACACTCTTCGATACGCTCAGGGAACCTCCACCAAAACCACCGAATCCAGGTCCAAAGCCCCCGCCAGGTCCGAAGCCCCCGCCGGGTCCGAAGCCCCCGCCAGGTCCGAAACCACCGCCGCCATAACCGCCGCCGCCGTAACCGCCTCCACCGAAACCGCCTCCGCCGTAACCGCCACCGCCAAATAAGGGTCGTATCGGAGAGTACCCTCCATAGGGCCCGCCGAAACCAGAGCTCGCGCTAGAACTCGCTTGGCTGTACCCAAACTGCGGGGAACGGGCTATACGAATACCTGCAAGTAATTTATTTATGGTAGTTATTATATTATTATATCAATAAAATATTTAGATTGTAATGTTTTAGTAGATTAAAGTGTTAAGAATCTTTTAACAAGATTTATCTCAATGAAATTTAAAAAATATATATTTGAGCAAAGTTTTTGATTTATTTATGCTATCCTACTTAGATATACATTTTTCAGGAAGAATATTCTTTCACAGTAAAGAAGTGTTAATCTAGTCTAGCTTTAATATAAAGCTAATAATCACTTTTTCACTATTCACTTTGTCTCTATTCATAATTATAATTATTTAAATGCTCTGTCCAAATCTCTATCTCATTGTGTTTACGAAATAGAGGGTGCAATTTTTTCAATATATATCTTATATATAAAATTCTCGTGTCACAATGTTAGTCTGCATACTCCTCCGAAACGAGTGGACCGATTCTCATGAAATTTTCTGTGCATATCGGGTGTCTGAGAATCGGCCAACATCTATTTTTCATATGTACCACGGGCGAAGCCGGGGCGGGCCGCTAGTGTTTGTCTAAAATCAACAAACCTGCTTGTGATAGTCCAGATATTATGAGCAAAACACAAACACACACATAAATATAACGAATCATTTTGAACGCACCATATAAGCTCTACATAAACTGACATAAAATATATGATATCATCCATTTATATAATTACAACCATACATTTATGTACTTGGTTGTATTAGCATAGTACACAACCCGGCAGTAACCGATACAATACCAGTATAAAATGAACCATAGTTATCTCATAGTATAGGTAAGCAAGAGGTCAGCTTACAGTGGTAATATTGGGAAATTTTTAATTTAATTTAAAATATAATATTACGCCGTGTTTAATGTTCTTGTGTTTTGGAATTCCTTTAGAATATATGAAAAACAAGTTCATATGACTTGAATTTCCTTAGTCCTTATTAGAAACTTTTACAAACTAGAACAAGAATCGAAGTGATTTTTACATGAAAGTAGGTGAATACATAATATCTATTATGTATCTTATGTCCAATTACTAATACCGTAGGTAGCGTAAGTAAATTTTTATATTTAAAGTTAAACTATCTTAAAGTAATATAGCATACAGCACTCACGTTTCACGTACATATCCAACCGTGAAATGTTGAAATCAGTTCAGTATAGTTCCAGAGATTGGCGTGTTCAAACAAACAAACTCTTCAGCTATATAATTATTATATACATATTTTCAAATTGTAGATTACGTAATAGCACAATATTACGAATATACGGAACCCATGTAAAATTAAAACATAACTGTTTATTGTATTCATGTGGACTCGTTAGCGGGTATTACCAAATTCGCGTTCTATTTCGAAATAATATTTGCTTAATAATTAACTATCGATAAGTCCTTGACAAGGTTTAAGGCTTTACATTGGAATCTTTGGAATGTACAATACGAACATATTATATTATATTTGTTCATAATAATTACTTAGAATAATAATTATCTCTATATATACAAATGAATCCCTATTTCCCTTGGTCACGACATCACGCGTGAACGGGTGGACCGATTTCGAACATTATTTTTTTACAATATTCCTTAAAGTACGAGGATGGTTTTTATGGAAAGAAAACATAAACATGTACCACGGGCGAAGCCGGGGCGGACCGCTAGTTATCATATAAAAATCTAGAGTTGTAGAGTAGAACGTATGACATCGTGGATCGGCAACTGATAAATGGAACGAGATACAAGACTATTTTAGCCCATGTGTACATAAATTATGTAATGTAATAGGTACCTACTATGTTTTATCTGCAGTGCCTACAAGCCTACAAGCTTAGGCCGCCTGTCCATCTGCAAGAAACTTCCGCAAGAAATGTCCGAGAGTCTGTCTACAGCAGCTTGCAAGTCTAATTCCGCGTTTCCACCTGCAACTGCAAGTAGACTTGCAAGTTGCTGTCAGACAGACTGACGGACATTTCTTGCGAAAGTTTTCTTGCAGATGGAAACGCGGCCTTAGTATACAAGTTTTGTATTATGTATGTAATAGAAGTGCAATAAGAACTCATTATCGAGTAAAAAGTAAATCAACACAATGTCAGTATGTCAGTATTCGTTTTGACATGAATGAATGGTCAATAAATCCTAGGTGAAAATATTATTGTTACACTTTCTTGAATAAGAGTAAATGAAGAAAAATAATGACAGCGGAGGAGAAAAAATCTATCCACAGCCGATTTCAGAGACATTGCAGCACATTATTTTGGAAGTCTTATCTCCAAAGACAGTAAGTAGCTGATCTCGTAATTGGAAATGTGCCAGTCGTGCGTCAGAGCTATGTATATGGATAAGATAAAAATTATTATTAAGTAGATGATAGTTTTTATATGCACTAGGTATGTTAGTAGAACTACCTACATACAGTCCTGTATTTGACCGTCTAGTTATTATTCAGAGCAAATATTACAGTAGCCTACTTTTGAAGCGTGTAATACCTATCATAATTTAAAAAATTCTTCCCAGACGTAGATGGCGCATGCTAGTAATGGAAACATTATTCGCCCTCTGCCTCTATTCCATATCTGTGTACATCGCGAAGCCTGTGTTCATGACGCCAATCGAAGCGATACCAGAACCACCGCTAACGTCTGCTGACATCATAGCGTCTCTCAACACGCAGAATATACTCGGATATGCGCCTGACATCCCCCCGTATACGTATATCATGAACAAGGCTGCTAGGCGGTTGGGTGTCGGTATGTTATACGAACAGTTAGTTGGAAGTTAAGTCGTAGATAGTATTATACTGACTGTGGTTGTAAGCTGAGGTTGTCAGCGAACGTTTTAGCAGCGTGTTTTAAGCGATAGTGATTAACTATTTTAGCAATAGTTTGATTATGATATTATGTGCAACATGTTGTAGCATAATAGATTGATAATCGTTGTTTAGTATCGAACCTAGAATTTCTGCTTTTGACTGGAAAGCAAGTAAATTACATTATTTATTATGCACTTAGTAGGTAGCTCTCTATTTCGATCTCTATCAAGAAACTGTTCCCTTATTTCATTTCATCCGTTCTTCCACTGTCGCTTATTGATGTCACAAAAAGTAAACCACATACATATTTATCAACACAGTAGTTATCATTCAATAATTCTCCGAAAGACATATTTGTCGTCAGTACATTAGCCCTGAGTGTTGGTTAACAGCGCGAGGTTTTTCAAAGCTCTTTACAAGTGTATGTACATAATATTATTACCTATTTATTCGGCGATACTATGCCACTTAATGATTCTAAGAACTTAGATATTTGCAGATACAATGAGTGCGTCGACCGAGGATGACCTTAACAATATGCTGTACAATCGGTCTCAGGGTACACCGATAAATAACCCAATCATATGGGTTATTTGGAAGCTAGAGGTAATGTTTTAAAGACGCAAAATAGACGCTATACCTAGTACCTAACTATATTATATTATCTGTGGACATCGTGCGACATCCAACTCGTGTTTTGAACTTTGAAGTGTCAATAGACGATGTTGGCTATGTTTTTTTTAAAGATCGCATGAGAAACAACAAAATTTTAACATCTTATTTTTAATTTGCGTACCTATATTATAAATGCTATGATCAAATTTTATAACGAAAAAAAACTGAATTGAAAAAATCGAACTTAGGTAGTTATTGCACGCCTCATAAGCGAAGCGTTGAGGTGGGTACTACTGTCACTTCGCGCAAAACATCTGATTTTTCAAACTTAAAATGTCTTTATGTATCATACATTGCACTTGTAAGATAATACATACACACACATATTAAGAAAAAACACTATTTTTAACGTTCATGATATTTTTGATGTCATTTTTGTTATTTAAACTAGTTAAAAAACAGTTTAAAAAAGTTCTGTCTTGGACGTCCGTGTGTCTGTATGTGCGGATCCTTTTCCTTGTTAACACGATAGCGACCGAAATACTTTACTAATCGAGTCTTTTTTTTCTCTTACGCTTGAGTATGCTCAGGAATAGAACCCATTCATTTTTCAGGGTCTGATTCGATGTGGTTTAATTGTTATTAAATAAACAAAAATAATAATCAATAAATATTTATTAAAAAAAATTATGAGGCGTGCACTTTTGGATTTTCCAAATTATTTGCATTTACAATGAATGCGTTTGTTTCTAGTTTTTACCGCCATTCCCATAAACGAAGTAGAGTCTAACTTTGAACCGTATATTCTTCATTTTGAATCGATATATGATTATCAATTACACAAAATAACCATAAAGGTGAACAGAATGTGGAGATTCAGCATTCGTAGTACAGAGCGAGCTCGCTACGCAACTAGGCCAGAAAACACGGTGTCTCACAACCCTCACCTGAGAAGTGGTTTCCTGGCCGTCCAGCTTGCTGTCAGCGAAGCACTGCTGGAACATGTCAGTGCTACACCACCTTCATATGAGGTAATAATTACTAATTAGATGAAACAACAAAAAATATCGTCTAAGTATTCGTACCGTTAACGAGAACATTTGTATGTGTATTTGTGATTTGATTTGCTGAATACTTTAGTTTTTGTATTTGCTCTTTTGTTTTCACCATTTGCTGATAATATCTAATAGCCTATTTGATATTTGATGCAAGGCATGCATTATTTGGTATTTTAACGGAGAAAAGCAAAGTAGTTGAGTAGACGGCGCGGCATGAACGACGTTTCTCATGTTTGCTATTCTTATACAGAAGGCGCTTCAAAACATGTTGAGATATTAAAGTCATGCTCAAAATATAATACGTAGCTTCTTAGAGAATGGTCTAAGCATAGCTTAGGTATAAATAATATTTTTTGAAAGATTTTTTAAATTAACAAAAGAAAGATTGCCGAAACCCGGGATTGAACCGGGGACCTTTAGATCTTCAGTCTAACGCTCTCCCAACTGAGCTATTTCGGCGATGAATATCTATTTGAAATTATCGATTAATTTGTTTATTCAATAATAACTTATCACAATATTATAAAACAGTCACAAAATATATACAATAGGCTACCACTACTGTAACGACTAAAGCTACAATTTTGGCTTGTCTCTCAAAGAATTAAGTTCAGAATATAATAGTTAAGTACCATTCGAATTCTTATGTACTTTTATGAATCGCATTTAAATTACTGTTACTGACCTACAATAGCACAATGACACGCTCATATACATTATAGGTAAATACTAAATCCCTTCAAAAAACTCTGTTTAATTCAAATCACATTCAATTAAAATCCGTAAAATAGTCTTTATTTTCTCTATGTAGCCTAACTGAATTTACACAGTATACGAGCTGGAGAAAACTCTTGAATTCATCAATTTTGCAGTTGCTGACAAAATAAGCGCTTTGCATTGAGTTGCTCAAACATTTTCTTAATTTTATCATTTTCCAGTTAAGCTTGGTGTCCATGCCGGTATCACCATTAATGCAAGAGAACAGAGTGCGGCAAGCAATCTCGGGGATTCTTCTGTGCTTTACTCTGGCTTTGTTACCACCAGTTTTGGAAACTCAAGCTCTGGTTGTTAAGGAGACTATCAATAGATTTAAGGTTGGCTTTTCTAAATCTGTGTTAGTTGTAGGTAATTATTTTTCTTCTAATTTCACTCACTTTTAAACTCAAACTGAAACTTAAACATTAATTTATTCAAATATACTTCTTTTAGAAGCACTTTCGAATCGTCATTACAAATTTTTAACATTTACCACCGATTTTAACTCCTCTCCTTTCTACTATTGTACTTATAGCGCGCCCTCCGCCTCCGCAACGTGGCCTATTCATCCATGTATCTCGGCTGGCTGGTGTACGCCTACCTCACAGTTCTACCTGTCTGCCTGCTCGGTAGCACGTGTCTGCTGCTGATCTTCAGGTGGATCCACCTGCTGTACAGCTTCGTGATACTGCTCGCGTACGTGTCGGTTATGATCATGTTGGCGATGATCATGTCTATGTTTCATGATACAGGTGAGTGTACCTACAGATGTTGATATCACTACATAGTATAAAACAAAGTCGCTTTCTCTGTCCCTATGTCCCTACTCATGTATGCTTAAATCTTTAAAACTACGCAACGGATTTTGATGCGGTTTTTTTAATAGATAGAGTGATTCAAGAGGAAGGTTTTAGTATATAATTTATTATATTTTAGACAAGGCGGGCGAGGCCGCGGGCGGAAAGCTAGTATTATACAAACCAAGAATCAATTCAGAAAAGTTTTATATGAGTAATTGAGAGGCGCGGGTTTTTCACACGGGTGAATAAAGTTTTTTTGGTGTATAAAATGTCATAACCTATTAATTTTTGTACAATAGGTACTGTAGCAGATTATTTTGATAAATGTAGTAGGTTTAAGTGAACGTTTGCAAAAAAAATTGTATAGGTATAACATCTCATTAACAAAACCTCTAAAATGATCATTACTCATTACTCAATTACTCAATTAAAAACTGAAAAATAATATTTAGATTTTAGAATGATTTGACCTTTAACGCAACATTTACAGCGTGGGTGGCAATCGTATGGACGACACTGTTCACACTGATGCAGATGTTCGTGGCGGAGCTGATCATCCACCACCAGATCGACTCGGCGCACCCAGCGCTTACCTTCCTCTTGCATGTGATCATACCGCCTCTGGGGCTCCACCACGCTATGAATGAGTTCGCGCTGCTGCAGACTGGACGTGAGGAATAAATCAACTTAGAGCTTTTGATAAGCATACGATAATAATAATCTTTTATAATTATTGTATCACACTTGTTACAATAAAATTTAAAACTACTTTTTTAACTACTATGGAATGAATTTGATAGCAGCTAATTGTCTTGGCAAAAGCCCACAACAATCAAGAAAACACATAATTAGCTTCATATCGTAAAGGTTGATTAATATTAGCGTAAAAACAAAACAAAAAATCATCTTTTGTTAAAACTTTGTGCAGGTACAAAATTAATATTACATTTTCAGAGGAAAACCACTGGGAGGGACAGTCGATAATATTTACGACGTTCTTCTGGCTCTTCTTGATAGCCGCATACTTCAGCGTGTTGATGTTATTGCAGCGCACGGTAAAACAGATAGCAATAGGTGGAGAAGTGTCATGGAAGACGGTTCTGTTCAAGAAAGTTGAGGTAGATATTGAATCTCTATCTCAAAATCATATTTTGAAAATTTTACAACAGTCTATAAAAGTTGTGGAAAAGTACGCAGAAAGCTTGAAAATTTAATCACATTGAATTTCATGCGCTTAAAAGTCGTTTCAAGTACGAGAAAGCATCAGTTAAATTAACATACTTTTGAAACATTTATGTCGTTTTATTTAGGATGTAAACGTGCTGCATAAAATTGAAAATCCGACTGGCAGGGAACGGGACAAATTGCAAGAGGTAGACGAATTAGTAGCGAAGGCTATTAGTATGCGTAACGTGTCCAAGGTACATTTTACATTTACATAGGCATATAATATAACTATCTTGTAATATAGACCGTACATATTTTCATAATGTTCTTCAAATTGTCCTTTTTAGAGTATAATGGATCGTCCCGTTCTAAATAATATAACGTTAGATATTTACCGGGGCGAGTTTACGATTCTCCACGCAGAACTCATACAAGTGAAAATGATGACCACATTTGAAGATCTTATCACGGGTAAGTAGTTTATATGCATCATTGGATTACCAAAAATAAAAAATAAAATAACGCTTATTTTTCCCCTCTGCACGAACATAGGCTTTTTATGTTTTAGTTTATAATCACCACGCGGACCATTTGGTTAAGTAGATGTCACACGTTTCCTCACAATTCCTCGCACTATTTTCCGAAGACTAGGTAATGATGTCGATAAATTGAATTTCATAATATCAAATCGATACCAAAAGTAGATATCCAAGGAAATCATCAACATATAGGTATATTTTGCTTCGGTAATTTTAAACAATTTGCTTTAGGATTGACTCTTCCTGACAAAGGCAGTATTAACATCCTCGGTGAGGAGCTAAGGCCTGGACTGAATCTAATGTCAATGCAGACAATGATGGGCTATTGTCATCGCAGTGAATTTCTTATTGATGATCTGACGGTAGAAGAGCACTTTATATTCTTTGTTTCTGTAAGCTCTCAATTTATAAATTATATTTATACATTCAGTAGCAATAATTGAGAACGATTTACCAAGACGTTCTGAATTTTATTAATTTTGACCGTCTTTTCCATCTTTTTAATAGTTTAAAATGCTTCAGTGAGCGTAGTGTTTAAATTAAATTATTTTTCCTAATTTAAGGAAGTTTGGTCGTTCATCGATTAAAAATAAACTTCTATTTTGTTAATCAAATAAATCATATTTGTATATTTCAAAGCTCTGTCTTTGGAACGAAACAAGCCAATACGTGTCGGAGTATGGACATTTGCGATCGAAATATCTCCTCAAAGAGTGCGGTTTGGAGGGAGTGAAGAGGGAGTACATACGGAATTTAGACGGATATTATAAAGGACAGCTGTGTTGGGCGATTGCAATGCTTTTGGAGCCTAGGGTACCTATATATTATAAACTAGCTGCTTCGCGCGGTTTCACCCCCGTGGCTCCAGTCCTGTTTGTCGTAACGTGATGATATATAACCTATAACCTTCCTCGATAAATGGGCTATCTAACACCGAAAGAATTTTTCAAATCGGACCAGTAGTTCCCGAGATTAGCGCGTTCAAACAAACAAACAAACAAACAAACTCTTCAGCTTTATAATATTAGTATTAGTATAGATTTAAATATATATTTCAAATCAATCATGGGCTTTTAAACACTCTTTTATCAGCTTCACCTGTATGTTTGTGCCTATGTAATTGTTTCTATAGGCTCGATATTTAACCCAGTTTAAAGTTGAAACGAACATGTTTAATTAAAACTTTGTACTCTAACGAATATCAAGGAGTGGTGACATTACAATAATTTCATGAGTTTATAATAAACTTGTTATAAGTGTTTGTACAAATTAACTCATTTTGCAGATAATTATAATACCTCATTTCACTGGGGATCCACATTATACAGCGGTTATCAAGGATAAAATTATGGTACATCTTATCATTATCATTTTGTTTGGAAAAATAAATAGTAAACTTTCATGAATAATTTTATATTGGTTACTTAGTTACGTTACAATTTCTATTCTTCTTTTTAAATTTTAATGTTTTAGCTATATAGAAAATACATCACTTTGATAAAAGTTAGTTATGCCAGTGTGTATATGGAGTATGCAGACCGTGTGTTTATTTTTGACAACAGATCCTTGGTTTTTGGAGGAACTCCCGCTTATATGTTTTTCAAATACGGTAAGAATCCCTTTGATACTGTAATTTATAAAAAAAAAGACGGGTTGCACTCCGGGAGTGCCGGCAGAAGTGAAAACTTGATTATTAACGTTGAGCATGTTTAATATTTTGGAATGGTATCCCTCTTACGCTTTTTCGATCAGGTCATGTGTCCTGACGCGAGTTTAAGATTTTATACCCATTACAGAAAAAGTGCTCAAGTCTCAACGCCGCTAAAGAAGTTTTCACTTCAAAAACGATAGAGCAAATAAGACGTATTTAAATACCTATTTCAGGCCGAGAATACAGACTAAGAATAACATTCAGAAAGAATAGATACATTGAAGGGAAGGATGAATTATTAGATAAAGCTTCAGAAGTGGGAGCAACTGTAAGGGCCCATTTGGGTACCTTACTGATATTGCGAGTTCCTACACGACCTACTGGGAAAGTAGCGGATTTTGTTAAAACTCTGAATGATAATGAATCTAAATACGGCATTCTATCGATCTCTATTAGCATTGCTGATTCGGAGGAGGTTTGTAACAGGTAAATAGCTCCACTATATAGGTAGGCAGGTATGACAATTAACTTTAATTTTCCAGACAATTTATTGAGTCACAAAGTGGACCACAAATCGATATAGGTAATGAAACAGTGTCAAATTAGGGATGACAGATTTAGATTTTTGTTTGTTTTATTGATGTAGAATAGCTAGTAATATAGTAAAAAGAAAGAAAAAATGCGTACCTACCTCAGCATATTCTTGCCTCATATTAAATAAATTAATATTATTAAAATATTTAATCTTACTTTACAGAGCTATCTTTGAATCTCGGGCTTCGATACACGGAACACCCGAGACTCACGAACTTTCTAGAACAGCTCTAGCACATCTAATGGGTAATTAAAGACATACCTAATTTACCTATCCACATTCTTATAAATAAATAATTCAGTAATAGTTGTTTTGTTGTAATATAGCGTTTTCACATTAGAAATATATTTAAGAAATATTTTCTTTCTCATTTTAGATGAAAATCCTGAAAGAGAAGATGTACAATTTAAGAATGTTACTCATTTGACGTACATTGGACAGAAGTTCACTTCGTTTTATCGACACTACCGAGTTATTTTAGTCAGCACGGTAATATACTTTTATGTTATTACTATAATATTATTAAAGTTTTAGTAATTTAATTTCGAATTTCTTGCTATAATGCATGCTTACATAACATGAGCTCTACCTTCAAAAGATTCAATTTATTCGGCCACTAGAGAAAGTGATTTAGGATTACAGATACTTTGTAGGCCCCGGAGGTTTTTTGGAGTTACACAGATAAGTACAAAATTAAAACATTTTTTTGACTTACAGGTGTTGTCTGCATTAATTGCTGGAGTGTTCATCGGTTTATCATTGTCGCAAGTTCTGACTGATATAGAACACGATCGAGTTGCTAAAAAGATTCTGCACGGTGATGTATGAATAACTTGCTACTTTATAATCTTCTACATTTATATGACTAGCTATGTCCCGCGGTTTTACCCGCACTGCTTTCCCTCTATTGGTCTTAGTGTGATGATATAGCCTACAACCTCCGTTAATAAATGGGCTATCTAACACTGATGATGAATTTTTGAAACCGGACGGAGAGTAGAACGTTCAGCCAAAGAAATAAATAAAATCTTCTCGCTTTCAGCAGCTACATAATATCTAATTTCATATTTTAATTTAAGTAACTCGTTAGATTTAAATTTTCTCCAGTCCTGTATTTTTTATGCAAAATAAAACAAATCACTCATAATCATAATGAAAACTCGATATATTTTGTATTGTACCTACTGTATCTATTTCTTATTTTAGATTTTGACAGTGGAAGCGTTAGAACAGAAAACGACATTGGTGTTACAATCTGATAATTCAAGCGCCGCTCAATCGATAGCCAATGCGTTAGTTAATTTATTTTTTGACATAGAGATGTATATTTTTTTTTCATACGGGTTTTTAAAATTTCAAATATATTGCCATAGATACGTGTTATCCGAAACAAACGCAACGGAAAAAGAAATTGAAAATATGGCCTACACCGCTCTACAACATACAGAAGTAAAAATATAACTTTTATTTATTGTATTTCAAAATAAAAGGCTCAATAATTTTGTAACAATTTGAATTATCATTTTAAATTTTAGAGTATCTCGGAATATCTGGTGACTAGGGCCATAGACTCCCCCCAACATTATGTTTACATGTTCGCTTATGGAATGGAAGTATCATCCATTAGCGACATAATATCGGTAAGCTATTATTTTATCGTATTTAAATCGTCCATATACCGTAATTAGTGTATACTACTTTATAATTTATACTAGCTTTCCACCCGCGGCTTCGCCCGCTTTGCGAACCACTCTATCTATTTTAACCGCATCCAAATCCGTTGCGTCATTTTAAAGATTTAAGCATACATAGGGACATAGAGACAGAGAAAGCGACTTTGACTTTGTTTTATACTATGTAGTGATTGATACCCCTCGTTTTCACCAAGAAACAAGTTAAATACTAGTTTGATACAAAACTTGTAGAATACTTTTCAAAACATAATTATTTATTTTTCACATGTATTGAGACTGTCTCAAACATTCTTTCGTTCACACTTTGTAGCCAACAAGTATTTATACAAGTATAAAACACATTTGCGTTTACACTGAAGTCTGTGACATGGTAGAACTTGTCTGATCCATTGATAGCGTTCTCACCTACAAAACACAGTCGTGGTTTAGATAAGTATTGTTTATTTTATTGCAATTTCTGTATAATACTAGTAACAAACAAGTTTTAAACTGTATCCATGTTTGTTGGATAAAGTTTTCAACATACATACATATCACAAGTTTTTTTTTTAATAGAAGTTATAAAAGTAGGTACGACTGAATTTGTCTCGAATTCTACAAGTATTGCTACAACAAAAACAAGAGATCATAAACATGTAGGCAACTTAGATCAGGCAACTAGAAGTTTTCAACCAACAAGTTTCATATAAGTTATCCTACATGTATCAAATTTTGTATACAACATGTTTTACACATGTCTATGAGAAACGAAAACATTGCATAAGGCTTAACAACCTGGTTACGGTAAAAAATGTCACATAGCCTTTCCCCTGTAAAAGACTCCATTTCATCAATGAGTAACTTCATAAAATATTCCAGATAAAAGTATTATACAGTCCAATACATTACGACCACGGAGCAGCTGCGCGATCTTTAGCTCGCGTATACATGGCGCTGATGAGGCATTACACCATGGCCCCAGACACCACTATTCAGGTCACTGATGACCCACTAGCGTTGGATCTTACTCCAGTAAGTATAATTAAGATTTTAATTAGTTTTGTCTACCTACTATTTTGTTTTGTGTAGAACGCACACTAACATATTATTTAGTTGTGTGCCTGTACCATCTAAAAAAATATTTAAATTATAAAGAATATTTTTAAGCTATTGCATAGCTTCTATCGCGGGCCTTGAGCGCGGGGACCGAATCCAGAAATTGCGTAACGAAAAACCTCACGCTCCCCATTCCGACGGACACGGAGGTGTGGCTTGAAGGCATGCTCAGTAGCTTTACCGCGGCAGTCCCCGAGTGCCACACGTCTTTTTTTTCTGGAAGATGATACAAAGTTATTTTTAAAATTATAACTGTGTTAATATAGTCTATTACCATTTTCGATTTCAGTGGGTAAAGTACGCAGAACACCCGCCTATATTTATACAATTCCTGCTGATTCTAACAATATCACACATGATTCTGATACCATCTTTGGAGAGCGGGTTTATAAGGCATACACAGGTACTGTTACTAATGAAAATGTTTACTTCTTTAAGGTTTTTTCCTTTCCATCAATAAGCTAAAAGAAAATAAATTTGCGCCAGTTAATTTTTGAAAAATGCCCATGTTTAGTCACAGCTCTACTGTCTCTATCTCCGCGGTAAATTTTATTGGTGCCTTCCTGCTACCTGCCTTGTCATAAACGTGTAACAGATAGAGATGTGTGTCCCATTTTTGTTCAATGAATAATAGCAAAAGACTAATTTGATAATTTCAGTGCTATACAATAAACTTCTCTCCACTTCGCTACTGGTTCTCAATGTTTCTATGTGATCTTATTCTCTATTGGATTCTTGTGGCTGTGATGTCGGGGGCAATTGTGGGAATCATGACTTTAGTGGCTCCCTTCTATTTTGGCGTGTCTGATATAGGTAAGTGTAGCAGCTTTTAATGAAATCATTAATGGTTAAAAAAGAAATGGTGGCTCAGCAGTCGAAATCGTAGTAGTACAATTAAAATAATGTTGTTTTCTATTTTCATACGTCAAACATCAAACAGAGCTATGATTATATTTGCAGCAATAATAACAGTGATATTGGCGGTATATGGAATCGGTTGCATACCTCAAGCCTATCTATTTAGCTTGGGCCCACGTGCAGCTCTAAATTCCATGATATTCATCATGGTGAATATCGTTTTTGGTAAGATGCGATTTTAATTATTGCTACGTAGTTGTATTGTTTTAGTAGGTACCTGTGGTAGGTACCTAGTATCTAGGTAGGCATGTAGATTCGCCTTATGCTAAGTTGTACACATACGGCCTAAGGTGGAGTATACATAACTAAACAGTAACTTACAGTTACAGTACCTCTTAACAGTGACCTTGTGTATAGTTTTTCTCGTCCATTTTTAGTTTTTACTACATAAACAAGTATAATCAAATTGCTGTTTCAGGTGAAACCACAGTATTAGCTAAATTGTTTTACGGTAATGCTCTTGATTATGCCCTGAATTTCCTAAGTTTCTCGCCGCAATTTAATATGGCGTACGCTTTAATTAAGATCAAGAAAATCTTTCTATATAATAGCGAATGCCATATATTCAAACGGCGAAATCTCTGCTCGTCGAAAACTCTCCACAAATGCTGTCGTAAGTAAACATTTTTTAAAATTGAAACTTCTTTAGACGCGTTGAGAGTAAAATTTCAAGGTTGCGTCATGGCAATACCGCCACGTAATGGAGTGTGGCGACGATTTTGGTATCTTGCCAAAAGAAGTTTCACTTCTGACGGAAGTAGGTAGATACTACGAAACACAAAAACACTACTGAAACTATGGTTATTTTATATTTATGTATTATTGTTCTACAGCAAAATGCGGCGTCCTGCAGCAATGTTTCTCGAGGCAGTATTATCTCCAAAACGCGCCTGGAGTCCGCATGGAGATATTTGCTATGTTCTCTATAGCCATTGTTTTCGCAACCATTCTGCTTATATGGGAATATAAATATATACAAAGGTTCTGCTCTTATGTTATATGCAAATGGATATATCTTGATAAAAAGGAAACTAGTGTGGAATCGTTGGGTGTGTTACAAGAAAAGGAAGATGTCGTGAATAAAACTATAGAGATGCGATCTAAAACATGTTAGTTTCACTCATTATATTATCGTAGATATATAGTTTTGCAATTATAATATAAAAGGCTAAAAGGTTTGATTATAAAAATAATCCATGTCTACACCTACACATAGTCATATTTATGGAAAGAGTTAACATCTTTGATGCTAAATTCTCAAAACTAAGTTAGTTACTCTAGTTTAATTACGATTTACGATGTTTGCTATCCGTACCTATACTTATTATAGGTACCTTTATTTAATTAAATAATAATGTAACTGTCCTTTTTAGCAATCAAAAGGGACACATTCGGAGAGTATCTTCTCGCGTCCAATGTATCTCAACTACACTATGGGAAATATGTGATCAAACATATTAATTTGGGGATTGGCAGGGGTGAAGCATTGGCATTATCTGGTTTACTTCACCATGGAAGACTGAAGCTTTGCGAGTTACTGGCTGGTAAGAATATAATATTTATATTTTTTTCGATTTCGTTAAGTACTATCTACCTACTTACATCGGTCAGATTTTGTCAGAGAATTTTTAACTATTCTTTAGTTTACGAGTTTTTCTTTCAGGCTTAAAATTGCCCAACGAAGGCAAACTATGGAGCATGTCAAAATGGAGTTTGGATAGAAATCCATATCAGGTAATAAACATTCAGGCCCAAAAGGCTATGCAATTTAATTAGTTAAGCTAGTTGGTTGGGTCACATACATAATAATTACTAGATTTCCGCCCGCGGCTTCGCCCGCGTTTTCAAAGGAAAACCCGCATAGTTCCCGTTCCCGTGGGATTTCCGGGATAAAACCTATCCTATATGTTAATCCAACAATCATGAAAGAGTAACAAACATCTATACATCCATACAAACTTTCGCCTTTATAATAGTATTAAGATTAACTTCAATATTACAGTATAGTCGTCAAATAAGCCTAAGTTGTCGCCACAACCCTCTGCCTCATTGGATGACAGTGTACGATGCGCTGGCTCTCATAGCAGTGCTTCGTGGAGTGCCAAGATCGGACGTGAGGAAGGAGATTAGCAATTATATTGATGCGCTTGGTAATGATATTAATTATTTTCTAATTAAGTCAGTTTTCTCAGTTTAAAAGGCTCTTGTTCTGTTCCAAACGACGAGGAGGACAATCGACGGAGGTTCTCAATTCGCTAATCTTTTTTGTCTTTACAGTTCTATAAAACTTTTGCTAAAAGTAATAAAATTCGAAACTCTGATGATAATAATAGTGTACAAATTAAATACATAATTCAGGTTCAGCTCCCAACTTCAAGATGAAACAATATTCAGCATGTTTACTTTTTACCAAATCTATATATTCGACCGCCTCCTTGGCATAGTGGTTGACGCGTTAGCGTAGCACTGAGGGGTCCTGGGTTCGATTCCCGGTGGAGACGAAGAAAAAAAATGTCTTGGTCTGGTAGGACACAGAAGGCTGATCACCCTACTTGTTCCTAAAGAAAATTGATCAGTGAAACAGATGTATAATGCATCCGCCCCTTACCCCACTTGGGGACATGGGACTTCACTTACTTATATATTCCAGAATTGCACAATTTCACATACAAGCTCATTCAATACCTGGAACCCAACGAACAAACGCGCATACATTTCGCCGCTGCAGTAATTGGAGCCCCTCCAGTTATAATCCTGGATGAATGCACGGCATACCAGAAGTACTCCGTGCAGCGAGCTATGTACTCAATCATCCATAAGTTGAGGAAACGTGGACATGCTATACTTGTCTGTTCTAGCAGGTGAACATAATACAAAGGAACTGTTGTGCGTTTTGAGATTTATAAGAAAAAAAAACTAGTGTTCTCTAGAAACATCAGACAACACTTAGTTAGGTACTGCTTACTTGGAAAGAACCCATTATTATTTATAAGACTATGCGTCGATTGCGTAAATCGTTCAAAGTTACTTACTGTTTGATAAGTAAATTACTGTTTGATAAGTAAATTTTCTGATAGTTAATAGTTAGTTAATGATAGTTAATTGTCTTCTACTTTATAGCATCACTCCTCTGAACCTTTTCCTCACAGATGAATTCTAAAGTTAGTAGGAATTCCGTACAGGCTGGGCAGGAAAAAATATTGTTTCTTATTTTCACCAGTGTTGAAAGCCACATGCCGATCACGAATCGCCTCGCCATATTCGTGAATGGCGGCATCTACGATATAGACTACGTGGACAATCTAATAGAGCGGTATAGCGACAAGGGGTATACCGTAGTGGTACATCTCAAGAACGAAATCGATGTGGAGAGAATGTTCTCGAAATATTTCAAGATGTTTATAATCAATGATGTAACTGAGGTATATTAGAGCTTTAGTTTAACTTTTAGAATGCATAATAGTGTCATAGTTATGACACATCAGCCTATTTTTATTCCCACTGTAGAGACAGTGACCTATGGGAATTATTTTCGCCATAATTCATCTCGTTATTCAAGTAGATGGTGGTTGATATCACGTCTGGTTTCAATAAACATTTTGGCTCTTGGATAGTGGATTAAAAAATGGTTGCCTGTAAAGTCGGTTTTACGGGCGAAGATTTTACGTGACAACGTCTTTTTCTCGATCATAGTTGAGTGGGAGAGAGACGCAAGGCATTCGGCGGACCTCTCTCTCGTTCGGTGACTCATCGTAACGTTACCGAGCGTTACACTTTTTCATAAGTGACTCCCAGTCGCAACCTAATTTAAGACGTTGTCACGTCAAAAGTAAATAAGTTTAAATAACTATTAGCTAAATAATAATATATAAAATATACAAAAATACCTTTTCTATATCTTATTAATATTGTTATTTTCACAGGTACTCGCTAACGTACAAGTTTTAGACGCCGATTTGACTTGGGCAACAATTTTCGAAAAGATGGAAAAGCTACAAGCTGAAAATCACAATGTGTATTCATACGTTGTGTCGTCTGTGCCCATAGACTACATATACAATAGCATATTAAGCAGTGAATCTGGCCAAATGGATGATGTGGAACCAAAGTCTATTTTTACTAAGTATTTGTGCCAATCAAAGCCAAAGAAAAGGCCAAATAAACAAGCCCTGGCGAAGTTAAGACCGTTTGAAAAGAAGTATTCCATAACCAAGCTTAAAGAGTTGCCATGGTCTGTTATTTTCCATAGATAAAATAATTAATGGTAACCACAGATTAAAAAAGATATTATAAGCTTTATGACGTGAAGCATGTTAGTTGGCATTGTTAATATATTTAATGATATTGTAAAGAAGTAAAACATATCTGTTTTTAAATTTAATTTATTTTGTTAAAATAAGCGTGAGGTTAGGCAAGAATAATATTGTGTTAATAAAGCAATTTTGCATACAATAATACAGATATTTCATTTAAATCCTTATTATTAGTGCATGATAAGCTATTTTAAACAAATACCTACCCTAAAATATACAAATTCTTCCTTCACTGACAGTATAACAAAAATCTGATGGTCAAATCAGGTTTATGGCACAAGGAACAAAAAATATAAACTTAAAGCACACTAAAATACAAAAGATACAAAATCTAGCTTCAGACCAATGGTTTTTATAATACCCATAATAAAAATAATACTGCATAATTTTTAGTGCTATCACCTAAGAAATAAGTTTCTATAATAGAAAATATATATAAAATGATTAAGAGTTAACACTTATGTGAGCAATGCACCAAAGCCAGTATTAGAACTGTTTTAGATTGTAAACTATCATTGTTAAATAGACCTCAACCACCGAAATATATTATAATTTAATCAAATAGTGTTACAAGTGCTGAAAAATACAACTACATGCATGTAGATGTATATTTATGTAGATAAATATGACTAGAAGGAAGTTAGGGCCGGCGCCCACTGCCGGCACGGCGTGGCATGGCAGGGCAGAGGATTTTATTACTAATGAAGTTATTTTGAATCTTATTTCAATCAGTTGAGAATTCAAGTTACTTTATTTCGATGCCACGATGCCGCGACGTATCGCAGGATGCTGCAGCATGACGCGGCACGCCGCAGGATGCGGCGGCATGACGTGTCTTGCTTTGGGGTCGAGGAATTATGATTGCTAAGTAGTTGAAATAAGGTTGAAACTTATGCAGCATTAGTGGGGCTTTTAGCAGGATGCCACGGCATGCCGCGGGATGCCATTGCACGCCGCGGGATGCTCTGCCGTGCCATGCCGTGCCGTGCCGGCAGTGGGCGCCGGCCCTAATATGACAAGATATAAAAATTCCCACTGACTATATGGGAATCGTCTCATTTGATTATTCAATAACTATAAGAAATTATTTAATAAGTTATTTCTTATTAGTAATTAAGTTAAAGAAAATAATACATCCACTGTATCCATTACTTTTTGAGAAAACTGACTAGTCTTGCAAAGTTATTTCAAATGTTCCAATGCTAAACAGTGTAACTCACACTGTTAAAATATAGAAATCCTACCAAATATGACCACTATAGGTAACACACTATTCAGTCTAATGTAATGTAGTATGAGACCTATGTAACTCAGCATTAGACCCCCTAGCGTGAGCCATCATATTCTCTATTCTATTGGTTGTCTCACGAACCATAGAGAAATCAGACAAGTCTGGCAGATCAAGAACAATATGAGCAGAGAGACGTTTGTACACAGAATTTGTAACTTTTTTATTTCTCCTAGTCTCCTCATATTTTAACTGTTGTTTTAAAAATATTGCCTGCTTCAGCATTTCTTGAATGTTCTGGAAGCTGGTTGCAGCAGCGTCCATGGATTTTACAGCACTGAAAAGATTGTAGAGTAAAATAAGCAATCATGTACCATACAATTTTAAATATAATACAATTTATTGAATAAACACATAAAAGAAACATCTACTTATAAAATAAGTGGTCTCATTGCTTATAGTAATCTCTGCAAGGCAAACTTTCAATAGAATTATTTTATAAACTAGCAATAGATTACATGGTGTTCAAATTAAATCTGAGTAAAAGAAAGAGAACAATCAAGTGCATTTATACAATAAAAATACAGTTGATTTGAATCGTTAGAAATTTGATATAGATTTTTGCAAATTTCATATAGGAGTAGTACCAACATAATGGGTAGAAGTAGATATATGATATTATAAATCATATGTTATCCTGGCTTACTTCAAAGCATATTCCACATCATAACATCGACCCTGAAGTTCATGTTGGAGTTTGGTCACTTCTACTCTTCTTTCAACCATTGGAGGCAAAGCTTTCCTCACATGCTCCTGTAGTCGATATAAAGCTAGGGACGGTTCGTTTGCTACAATATGCATGTTTTCTGATATTCTTTCTGCCGCTGTAATAAAAAAAGAATAAGTTTTAAATTTATGATTTTTTGTTGTTTTTTTGTTGGCTTTGGGATTGTTGCGGATTAGGTTTAATAATATAGATGTAATGAGAGTGTGTTTGTGATCAAAATCTGTATATTCTCTAACTACAATATCAACACCGTATTCATAATCGGAAACACAACTTCACAATTTTTGAAATTATATTACCCTGCAATTTTCATTACATTTAACAGTTTATTATTGACTTTAAAATAAGAAAATACATGCGAAAAAGATCACAAACCTTTTTTTGCTTTTGTTTCTAAATCAGCATCTCCTTGATAAACAAACGCCATTGTTCCAATAGAATAGTAACGTCTTTAGACTTTAAACCTCACGAAAATGATCCAATTTGAAAAAAAATAAATATTCATACACAATAAATGTAGCGATAAATTTTTTTCGATCAAGTAGAAAACTCAGGAAAACAAAATGTCAAATGAACACCAATGAACACAACAAAATATATCAGCTGCCGTCAGCTGCACATGAGCTGCACACTGCACAGCTGATATTTGACAAGTGACAAGCCACAGATTATGATGAGTCAATGTTTAAAAATGTTAAAAACCAACGCGAACGGCCGTGGCATTTATTATAATTTTTACGGCCGTTGTGTACATATTTTGTGGCCGCACCTAATTTTTTTTCGTAACTTCGATTAGGCTAATGATGGGCATATTTTTTCAACTTATTCTAATCTGCTATTTAATAATCCCGAATACGAATGAATCAGCTATTCAGCTCCATATCAGCTATCAGCACTCTGTGACTCCAAAGTCCGATGACATTATTATCATTTTTCTAATTTTTGAACGACCGTTAATTATTTATTTCAATCGAGATTTCAATAGATTTGTTTCCTGTGGTTTGGTCTATTGACAAATCGTTGACTATTCATATAAAATTAAAAATATTTATTTACATTTTACATAATAATATTTCTGTTCAATCCAAAAAATTCTACTTAGATTCAGGATATTGTACAAAAAATGTAAGTATCTAATATGTAGTTAAATAGGGTATTAATATTTATTAGACAAATAGACAATGTTTTATGTTATATGTATCCGCTGCACATTGTAAGCGAAATATATATTTTACATTGTTTGATATTATGTTTTATCTTTGACTAATTTTATTTTATCAGCTTATCGTGCATTATGTGCACTTGACGTTAATAAGATCCGTTTATAATAATATAATAGCTCGTTAACCTGCTTATATTAAAAAGTCAAGGTGATTGAACAATCAGTATCGATAATTTATTAATCTATGAAATTAATTAATTGTAAAACTTATATTGTTCATTATCAAGGTGTAGGTACTAACATAATATATTTCTTTTAGTTGTATTTAAACCTTTTATAACTTTTAACTACAAATTCAATCATGGTGAGTACTTTTATAAATACCCTCTGTATTTTATAAAATAAATAATAATATTTGCTTTATTAGTAGACTTTTGAGTGTGCTTATATTTATTTATATTACATATTGCTTAATTATTAAGTAATATTTATTAGGCAGATAATTTAGCTAAAGTTTTTTTTCAGTCGTCAGAAAACACCAGTATATTAACGACCATCTTAAATCCCATGTTACCATTCCAAATGCTGCTCAGGTTGTATTCATTCTGTGTTCTTGTGGTGGACGCAGTATGGGTGTACTTGAACACAATTTATGCCATAATTGAGTCTGTATATGAATTCTTTATACCACCACCTATGAAGTCTTTGGAAAATGAAACTGCATTGGTAAGTAACTATCATATTTTATTACAATTAATAAAAACTAAATGAACAATATGAAATAGCGATTTATGTGTAGAGCGAACATGCACATGAACGTGCAATCTTTGAATGTAAATTTTCTAAGATGTATCTATTTGCTATGCAATATTATCATTGATCAATTGAATAGAAAGAGGTGAAATTTTCAATGTATAATAATTTATTAGGTATTTAGGTATTATAGTTTTATAGTTTATATAGTTTTTAATTTTTTATAGTTTATAGTCTGCACACAAACCTTGGTTTCTGGATTTGCTGGTCGTTTGATCATTTTAAACTTTGTACTATCTAGTAAGTAACATCCTATTTACTATCATTCAAGGTTATTGGTGCTGGCAGAGGCGTTGGCCGTTCTATAGCTATACAGTTAGCTGATCTAGGTGCTACAGTAATATGTGTGGATATCAATGAGGAAAATAATGAAAAAACTATAGATTATATAAAACAAAGTAGTAATGCAGTTTATGGATACACATGTGATATTACTAAGAAGGAAAATATTATAGAACTTGCTTCGCACATTAAAGTCGATTTGGGCTTTGTTAGTATGCTGTTTTACTGTTGTGGTATACCAAGCCCAAGATCTTTGATCACACAGCCTCCCCAAAATATACATGATACACTGGATTTGACATTGACTTCGTACTTTTGGGTAAGAATTATAAGCTGTATTCTATTCATTTTTTTTATTAATGTTCTGGACTTTTCATTTTTAATACAGTCTATATTAATGGATATTGAAACTGAAGGTATCTTTGACATTTTAATATGTTAAATGGTTTATTTCTTCTTGAATTAAAAACAACTAAACAGTGACATGATTTAATCAAAATTTATAGAAATTTAGTTTGCATTTTTTAATCATACCCATTTAAAAGGAGCCTATTTTGATATTTTTAAGAAACCAGCAATCTTTTTAAGCTATTGCATAGCTTCTATCGCGGGCCTTGAGCGCGGGGACCGAATCGAGAAATTCCGTAACGAAAAACCTCACGCTCCCCACTCCGACGGGCTCGGAGGTGTGGCTTGAAGGCATGCTATGCAATAGCTTTACCGCGGCACTCCCCGAGTGCCACATGTCTTTTTTTTAACCTTAGACAAATACTCAATTATTCTAATCTTTTTTTAAATAAATTCCAGCTCATAGACCAGTTCATGCCGAAAATGAAAGCCAAAAACCACGGTCACATAGTAGCGTTAACATCTGTAGCAGGTCTAAGCTACATAAAGGATAGAATGCCGCTCAGTGTCGCACAATTCGCTGTACAAGGCTTAGCGGAATCCTTGATGGAAGATCTACGAGTGAATAAAATTACAGGAGTGCATGTAACACTGTCACATATATATCCGTTTATTGTGGATAACAACTCGGATGTGAGGCTGAAGTGAGTACATAGTACATATAACAAAATACATAATTAAATAAGTTATTTTAGCAATTGTATTAGTTTACTATTGCTAAATTAATTGTTGCATTCATCAGAATCCTTTATCTATACTAATATTATAAAGCTGAAGAGTTTGTTTGTTTGAACGCGCTAATCTCAGGAACTACTGGTCCGATTTGAATAATTCTTTTGGTGTTAGATAGCCCATGTATCGAGGAAGGCTATAGGCTATATATATCATCACGCTAAGACCAACAGGAGCGGAGCAGTGCGGGTGAAACCGCGGGGAACAGCTAGTATTCTATAACAAAGCAATGCAGTGCCAAAAATGTGGCGGATATGTAATCACTACCTTATTATGCTTCAGCTTAAAATTGTAGCAATGGAACTAAATAATAGGCAATTAAGAAAATACCATACCATACATTGGCAAATGAAAGAATACCCATTAAATTAATATTTAACATTATTTTTTAACAACAAATCTATTCATTTGTATGCTTGAATGTCATGTATCTGTAACAGCAACTAAATATCATGTTCGGTAAATAATTCGCTATTTCACTAGATATCAAATTCAGCAATCTCTAAAATCTAAACATTTCTTATTTCAGGATACCAAGCTACTTCGGAACAATAACACCAGATAGGGCTGCTACATCCATTCTAGAGAGTGTCCGAAGAAATTACCCAGAAGCATCTGTGCCTAAACATTTGGTATACCTCGGACATTTATTACGAATTCTTCCACGTAAAGCGACCGTTTTGATTAGAGATCTCCTAGATACAGGGGTAGACTTTGGGTAAATTTTCCATGATAAAATGCCTATCAGAATTTTTCTTTAATTCAAAAAGCATTTCAAATGATAGAACTAGAAAGTAAAAAAGGTGCCTACAGTTCAGAGAGAAAATAAGTACCTATAAGAATGTTTTTCTATTTAAAAATTTCTCATCGGAATGATAAGAAATTTTAAAAAATTGCCTATCGTTTAGATTACTACAAAGTCTTGCGTCGTAACTCGTAAGTTTTATGTTATATGTAACTGAACTATTATGTATCAATGTTGAAGGTTAAGATGTGTGTGGAAGTAAAAAGATATAATTTATTTGTCTAATTGTAATTTATGATGTATTAGGTAGATCGAATTCCAGTAAATAGCACGTAATTCAGAGATAAAACAATTTTTGCTATTTTTTCCCGGAAAATATAAAAAATGTTTGACAAAACATTTTTAATCTATCATGCATGAATGATGTTGAAGCCAATGCATACTGAGATTAGCCTTTCTTCAAATATGTAGTTAAGGATTTTAAAATGTTTCAGCTATTTTTTTTTTGTCTTTATGTGGGTTCATGATCCATACTGAATATTATATAGATGTCTTAATGAAAATCTAAGACTGAACACTTACAAACCAAAGGTGTTGATTTGTTTGTTATTAATTATAAAAGGTAACCATCTTTAATATGTAATACTTATACAAATGAAGGTCATGAAATGTTATCTCAGTGATTTATTGGAAAGAAATAATAAGATTTATCAGTTACAAAGATTTTAAGAAGCTCATTATAAGATAAGATAAGATGTGTAATATTTTCTATTCAAATTTGAGCTTTTATTTTTGATATATTATTTAAATGAAAAGAGTTTATAATGTGATCTCCAAAAATAGTAAGTTCCTATGTATAAGGCATTAAAAAAGACTTATTATAATATTATTTTGTAAGATTTATTTTTTATTTGTATAAAAAGAGTATTTTAAAATATATTTAACAAGAGTTAATAAAAAATCATTTCCATTTTTATTATAAGTATAGATTTAAGCTTTTTAGTTTAATTGTATTTTCGTAAAGCTATTTTATACAGAATTTCTGAGACTTTAAAATAAAGTTTTGTAATGAATTGTGGTATTTTGTTTTCCTTATTAGTTTCTGTTTATTAAATATTCAAATATTCAAATTAAACTTGTAAGCTACAGTCAAAAGATACAGCCGTTTATGCTTCAAATTCTTGACATTCGCAAAGGAAGCAAAACCTACCAGGGTAGGTGTGTGAGTGAAGTCCCGTGTCCCCGTAGTGGGGTAAAGGGCAGATGCATTATTCATACATCTGTTTCACTGATCGATTTTCTTTAGGGACAAGTAGGTGATCAGCCTTCTGTGTCCTGCCAGACCGAGACATTTTTTTTTCTTCGTCTCCACCGGGAATCGAACCCAGGACCCCTCGGTTCTACGCTCACGCGTCAACCACTGTACCAAGGAGGCGGTCACCAGGGTAGGTACTTCCCCATTATTACCCCATAGAGTAAGTAATAGTAGCGAACAAAGAATTTTAAATTTTGATAAAAAGGAACGTCTTAGATATAGGAGAAAATTAATTTTCAGATAAAACAATAAAAAATAGGTTTGATCGGAGTCGGAACTCTCGGTGGGTGAATCAGAATCGCACTTGGCCGGTTTCTTTGTCAACAAAAATGTCTGATTCCTAAATCCAGCTGCAACTTAAAATGACGCAAATTTTTGGTTTGTTTGGTTAGTATGGAGCGGGTAAAGTAAGGTCCAATGATATTGTAAATAAAAAAGTGTAGATAGATAACCAACACAGCATTCGAAATTCAATGACGTCACATTTACGTAAATTCTTGAGAAATTTTAATCTGCATTCACAGATTTTTGAAAAAATGTACGGTCAGCAAGGAAATCGGCAGTTTTCAAAAAAAATTTTTTTGATGCCAATCGATCCAGTTTCTCATGGGGATCAAAACACTCTAAAAGACCAACTGAGGTATGAGTACTAGAAAAGTCAGAAATCGCGAAAAACTATTTCCACACATTCACTAAGAAAATAAGTGATTCAACAAAAGATGCGCTAATAGAAAACTCATAAAATCATTATCTCTACTAAATTTGCCCCGTAACCATCTGCAAAATGCAACTCTGCGTGCATAGTCCCCAGATTGCAATGCTTGGACTAATCGCCCATGGCGGTAGCATTTGTAGCCATATTTCTTCCATGTTTTTAAAACTATCCAGTGCGAACAACCAACTTCGACGGCAACTTGTTTTGAAGAAATTTCGGGATATGCTTCTACAATTAGTGCTAAAATTGCTATCAACGTATTCATGTCGCATTGGGTATTTATTCCTGTACCATTCCAATGCAACTGTTGGGTTTTTATTATTTAAAAAGTAAGCCTCTAACAGATCTAAACGTTCTAAATTATTTAAGGACATTTTTAGTGAAGACAGAGTGACTTCTGGTAACTTTTGTTTTCTATGTGTTATTGTTTACATAAGCCATAAAAATGTGTCGTGTTCGTTCGATATTCAAATTTACATAATTTTTCATCTCGTGCACGAGCTGCCAGCCACCGCCCGCTCACGCCCCGCGTCGCTGGCATGTTATGTTGCTGTGCCTTTGTCTTTTTACTTGTTCATGAATGAAAATAGTTTATCGCGATTTCTGACTTTTCTAGTACTCATACCTCAGTTGGTCTTTTAGAGTGTTTTGATCCCCATGAGAAACTGGATCGATTGGCATCAAAAAAATTTTTTTTGAAAACTGCCGATTTCCTTGCTGACCGTACATTTTTTCAAAAATCTGTGAATGTAGATTAAAATTTCTCAAGAATTTAAGGATAGTCTCCTAAGAACGTTTTCATGTAGCTACAACGGTTAAGGTACCTGCCCTTCATGCCCCATCTTAACCTTCCACCCTGTATTATATTGTAATCGCTTTTTTCTAAAACTTCACTGAATGGGACATTACTGATTTCATCGCAATTTGCTTTGGACGGCAGCTATACTCAAACTCAGACTCGCTTGTAATAGTTTTAATAAAATTGAAATAATGATTATATTATCTAAATGTGTATGAGAATTACTAAATTTCGAAGCGTCCGCATCGTGAAATGTCACTTTAATGGGGCCAATAGACTCGTATCCAGTCAAATAATTTTTTTCGGTAAATTTACAATCCAGTTGACACTCGAGTTGACACTTCCAAACACAGTGGCGCTGGCATAGCTGTTTATCGTTTCGAGATTGTTTCTGTTTTTCTTTTTTTAAATTGTTAATTAACTTCGATAACAAATCAGTGTTAAGTTTATCCCATAGTTTGTGCATATAACTGTATATTTGTGACAGTGGTAAGCAGATTTTTTGACTCCAGACCCGTGGCAAAGAAGAAAGTAAGTTATTAGTTTCATGTTCTAACACAGACAGCTAGTTACTGTCGATCGATATAAGAAAATTGCCGTTTTATTGTATTGGTTACGTTAAAGTAATTTTGTTTTATGTCCCTATTATCTTCAAAAATATTAAACGAAAGGTTATATTATTTAATTTGCATGAACATATTGCAAATTACGGAACTTAATAATTGATGTCAAAAGTCTAATCGTTTTACGCGAAAAATAAAATAAACGTGATATTTTTAACTCTCTGGATCAATTTAAAAATTAACAGAAGCAAGTAAATACATTAACTATCTGCAACTTGTGTTGTATTTTAAAGATTGTCATTAATCATTTGTTAAATTTAATAAAACATGTCCTTCACAACGCCGATGGTTGGCGAATTCTTAATATGTAGCCTGATTAAAATTATAATATTATATTTTATGTTGTAACAGACATAATTATTATCAAAGTAAAATAAAAACAATTCTTCTATTTCCTAGCTATGTAATAAAGCTATTTAAAACTTTTAAGATTTCCTAATTATCTGTGTAAAACATTATTGAGTAAATTTTAATACTCTGTAATTATTAATGTAGGTTTTTAAAGCTATTTTAAAAATTATGAAGAATTTAATTTTTCGGTAAACAAGAATTTGTTAATAAAACAACTTCTTTTTAATTTAAACTGCTTTGAAGAAAGTTAAGAATTCTATTTTTTATTTAGGTAAGTACATCTAGAAATGATTTCTATTTAAATAAACATATTTAATAAATTTTATTCTATTATGAAATAAGTATTACACAGAGATATTGCATGTACACACAAATTACATCACACCTACGTATTTAATTTTATTGCAAAATTAAAATGTAAAATTATAATATGTATATATACCATGTATATACCTAGAATTTAAATCCATTAAATGCTTGCTTGTTTTATGATTCAATTTAGAATTGTTTTGACTTTATTTATTTATTTATTTAATACTTTATTAAACATTTTTTGGTAAAAAGGAAAAGAAAATAACAGTACTCATATGTATCAACATGAACTGTATGCTCGATTTAGTTTTTTTTAGTGTCAATGAAACATACATATGAAACAATTTATTACAAATAATTTAAGTAATACTACTTTAATTTTCATGTAATTTAATCTAAATACCTTTTTGATACTTAAATTTTTTGTCTCAATCTTTTCGGTCTCAAATTAATGTATGTTTTAACAAGGTTGTAACTAATGCAATTATAAATGTATAAAAACAGTTTAATAGGTTCAAGGATATTTTTTCCATGTCATCAACCGTTAGTTGTTAGTCTGCTTGACTGAGTTTAAATATTACCTAATTACTAGCTGCCCCCCCGCGGTTTCACCTGCGCTCCTGTTGGTATTAGCGTGATGATATATAACCTTCATTGATAAATGGGCTACTTAACCACAAAATAATTTTTCAAATCTGACCACCAGTTCCTGAGATTAGTATGTTCAAACAAACAATCAAACTCTTCAGCTTTATAATATTAAGTACAGATTAGAAAGCTACAACTCTTATGAGTAACATAGTGATAACAAAAACGTTTTTTTTATTTAATTTTTTAAAGAACTGGCTCCATAGTAATTTTTATGAATTTATTTAAAAAAACATGTCTCTAAGAAAGGAATTTTATGCTATATGAAATGTATAGAAGGTCAGTATAATTAATACAATGCTAGTCTAATTACGTCATACAATATCTAGTTACCAGATTATATTTCTGGTTTAAAAGTATTATTCAAAATACAATATCAAGGTTGCAAGATATTCAATACTTTGTAACATAATGCTTTGCAGTGAAATTCTTACATAATCTACTTATTAACCAGCTTTAAAAATGTGCAGGTTTTCAAACATCTGTTATATTATGCGTTTTTTTATTCATAATTAATTTCCTCTGCATCAATAGTCAAAATAAGAGAGTGAAACTTCCTTAGGCGCATTGAGAGTATTTCAAGGTCGCGTCATCGCAATACCGTCACGACATGGAGTAAGGTGACCATTTTGGTATCTTTAAATCTTGCCAAAGAAGTTTCACTTCTGACACGTGTGCTCGGCACAGACGCTCTTTTTTTGTTAATTTTTTTTATTTCTTACAAACTGAACAGCAAATGGCTAATATCCAGGTACCTCTATTTATTTCTCGTACTTTCTTAGTCGCTTCCAGATTTCCAGGATCGCAGGCTCGCTCCCTAAAAGACAACTAATAATATAAACCATTCATTGATTAACATATATATCGATCGTAAATACGTACCATCAGTTATGTCTATACATAACTCATCAATTTATAACCAAAGATCCGAATACTAATGACCGTTTGAAAAATTACATCGATTATAATCCCTGAATTTTTTGTCATTCCAATTCATCATTTCTTGATTAATTGCTCCGTAATGGCGTGAGGCATTAGCAAATCGTTATTTATTGTAACATTAATGGGAATCGCTATTTCCGCGGACAATTTTCATCGCCATTTAATAGAAATTATATTCACACAGCTAAAGCTTTCTTTTCAAAGCTTAATCTCCACTAAACATTTAACATCGAAAGCAATTATTTATAAGGAAATCTTATAAAAATAAATTTCTAAACTGGATCGAGTGTCCAACATCCTTACATTCAATTATGAGAATTTCTTTTGGAATTGAATTATTTAGGAAATAGAACCGATTTAAACGTTTATTCATTAAATGATGCTATAGACATAGAGTCAGACGATTTTCTAATAAAAAATAATTGCTATACTACATTAAATCATCCAATTACTGAAATATTTTGATTAAAATGAGAGCATTCATTAGTAATTATTATTATTAAATTGTGGTTAGTTTGTAGCGGATCTATTGAAATGTAAACAATACCCCTTTCTATAACCACATTACAAATATTATTTGTTAAACTGGCAAAGTAAACTAATTTTACCTACTTGCTGACATGTGAATTCCCTGTGGCGATCGGCTGGTTAATCCAAACATACCTAACATAATTGTCTATATTACAATAAACATGCAATCAAATATTTTCTATCGTACTATTTTTTTAGAATAGATCAAAAATGTAATAAGTAGTATATATAAGATCCTACCTTTTTGGTTCCACCAAAGCTTCAAAAAAATTGAATGGCTCCGAACATAAAAAGCGGTGTCTAGATACATCGCTTTACTTGGCGTTTGAGATGAGCGTAAAAGCCTAGAGCTTATTTGTGAATCAAGAATTTGTAAAAGTAGGCATATTATCATAACCCTGCGAAAAAGGTCACAGCCCGCACGCCCGCCTCTCCAAAATTGCTCTCACAGCCTTTAGTTTCTACACTTTACGAAAGCTATCTGTACTCACTGTGACACATAAATGCAACATCATTTCGTCTGTATAGAATTCACTCATAACTACGAAAATAAATCCTTGAACTTGGATATACATTACAAATTTTAAAATAACAAATAGTTAGGTACTTTTGGGCAACTTCATTAAAGATACAATTCAGAAAAACTGGCTACTTAAACAAATGCTCCTTTCTCTAAAAATATCCGATACGAACAGGGTACACTAGGAACATAACATAAATTTAAAAATTCTACTACCCTCATTGGGTTTACGGTCGACATTAAAAGGTTTTTGTTCCGCAGCAGGTGCGCAGACTGATCGTTTTCCAAAGTGCGGTGTTCACGTTATTTGAATAAGCCATTATTCCCCGTCTTGTTATTGCTCCAATGCTCCTTTTGTAAATCTGCCAGAGGTGCCGCGATTCATTTTGTTTAATGCATTTGTCCAGGCCTATTCTGAATTGATTTATTCGTACGGTTTGCTGTGAAGTCGTAATACCGTCTTACTTTTGGTTACATTGTTGATGTATATTATGATATGTTGGTTATTTTTGGACCAACACATTATAATGTAAATGGAATATCGTCGAGTTAAACGAATAAATAAAATTAAGCAAATTCAAAATTCAAATTAGATAATTTTACATGTGTGTGACCTTAAGCTAATAAAAGTGTAAATTAAATGCATATTCATACGTAGGAAATGTATGCATACAGAATTCAATTTCATCAAAGGATGTTTAGTGTTTACCATTCTCTTAATTAAGGCCAAGCACTAAGTTACAGTCAATTAAAACTAGTAAAAACTTTCTTAAACCTCAGACACCAGACGAGAACCAAAACTTCACGAGCGTCCCAACAAATTAAATTGCGCAAAGTAAAATAGTCATGATTATGTTTCATTTTTAAGTTAAAATTTTTAAATGAGCAAAGCTGCTCTTTGTTTCCGCTCTTTGTACTTTTTTACAATTTTCTTTGTGATAGGGAATAGCTCTTTTGTTACGAGATATTTTGTTAACCGAGCACGATGTCTGCCTGTTTTAAATTGGTGTTTTCATAAAATACTCTAAATAAACGCGCAATTACATTATGAATTACGTATACTTGAAGGTACATTACCTATATGCTGAACCCGAGCCATTAGCAACAATATTCAGGGACTGTTCTAAATCATTATACATAAGCTCCTTAACTGAAAACAGTTTCTAACTATAATTGGTGATACGTGACTAGTGAAAACAATACGCTTATTGAAGGAACGGACTGTTTCACTGTGAATATTTAATACAATTCATAACGTACAATACATTTGAGATTGTAAATGCGATTCTGATGTATATCGTCAAACTGTTACATTGTTTTCAGGATATGTGTTATAAATCAAAGTGCTTGGTTTAATTTATACCGAAGTGGTTTTCAAAGGATATTTTACAGAATATTTAGGCAGAGTATTGTTCAAAGATATTTGGATGTAATTTCTTGAACGAAACGCATTGTTGCATAAAAACCTGTTCCGTTCGGAACTTGTTTATCCTGTTCACCGAAAGGTAATTCACTTGTAGTAATTAAATTTCCATTCGCAGTTTTTTGTTTCAAGTTGAACAACCTTACAAAATAAAATTTCTGAATAGAATTATAATAGAATAATAGACTATAAGCAATCAAGCGACTTGGTACAAAAAAAGAGCAATTTTAAATGCATAGTAAATTTTGTCATCTATCAAATAGCGAATAGATAAAGAAGGATTGAAGTAAGAATGGAAATATGAATAAATGTTAAGGCAATTCAAAAATAATTCATATAGGTAACGACAGAAGTAAGCGTATTACGCCCCCATCAAATAATTGAATAGTGGACAGTATAATAAAAGCCATATGATTTGTATTATCTATAATCTATATGATGTAGAAATTGTCTACTACTGCTCTCCTAAAGCTTCAAATTACCAATTCGCTAAAGCCTTGGTTTACGTTTCATTGTCAGTAATAAATTGTTTCGAGAAACAAGATTAATAGTTGACGGTTGACATGTGCTAAGTGAAAACAGTACTTGTCGAATAAATTTGAAGGCATTTTGTAAGGTCATCGGAAGGTCTATAGGAAGCTTTGTCACCGTCACAATATTTTATCTTTGGGCAATCTTTAAGCTTAATCGAAAGAGAAAATAGCCTGGTTTATCTATTGGTAATTCTTTGAAATATTACATTTTTTTTGTCGGTGAGGTATAGACTATAGATGTTGCTCATGTAATATGTAAAATTATCTGACTTCATTTACTAAAAGTATCAGAAGTCTTTCCACGTGTTTATGGGTTGGTACCTACTCTAGTATGTTCGCTCCTTTATTTAATAAAAGCTGTTACATTTCACCCGACAGTTGACCTTGATGTGTTTCCTTGACTTAGAAGTATGAAATAGACCTTGAGAACGAGTTGACTATTAAATTTATTTAAATAATGTGTCAAATTGATCATATCAAAATCAGATGGTGCCAGCATAGGAGACATAACAAAACCATTTTCAGGCATCAAACGCTCGGAACTTCGCGATAAAAAAGTAATAATCTTAAATGGCTACATTCAGCCAGAATTCATTTTAATGTTTTTGAACCGCAGAATGACTGGGCTGGGTGTATTTGTGGGGTGCTCTGTAACGTTAAAAGCTTTTATGCTTTCCGGACAATGACTCTTAAACGATACTCTTCTCATAAATTATCAGTGTTGCTCGCTATAAGGTAGAATTAGACGTTACATTTTTATACCCCTAAGGCCTAACGTACGTGGTACAGCTAGGGGGGCAGATGGCTCTTTTTATGTGACATTTGAAACCGTTTGAAGGTATAATTGTAGCATCTACGAGTATGTCTCATGTTTAATCTTCTGAATTTTTGTTGAGTACACATCGCAATGTTGTAATTAAATTTATATTAGATGTATGTATGTGTAGATTTTATCGGAGTTCGCCCACGGGCTACAACGTTCCTTGGATGTAGGGTAGCCATTTAACAGTAAATCGATTTCAGTCTCCTTCTATGGAAAAACATTTAATTTTCCAGATACATTAAAAATTACGACGTATTTATCCTATTTGATACTTTTTCGCTTAGGCCAGAAATATTGAAATTATGATAATTAATGTTATAATATATTTTCATGATGTTGATAAGCGTTTTATTAATTTAAAATTAAGTGGCCAATTCCTATTCAGCAACACAATAGCAAGAATTAAGCGATTCTTCCTTCGTCAGCAATTGCTATTTCGTGAGAAAAATCTTATACCCTAATAATTAAAGAACCTTACGGGGCACATTATCTGAATTTATTTCGTGAAATTTCGCTATCGCCACGGAACGAATAAGGCTTAAAGTAATTGGTTAGAAATATGGGCGGCAGGTGGCTCAGGACCACGATAAATAATGTTTAAATAAACCTATAAAAGTAACTTTGAACAATATGATTCACCCTCCATAGTCGAATTATGTTTATTCAAGACGCGTTGTCTCCGTATTTTAAAGATGTTTGGAACGTGCAGACGAGAAACTTATTTTAAAACGCGTACATATATTAATTTGATTGTATGTATATTTTGCAGACTGTGGAAATGGACTTTAGGATGATATTCTTATATCTAAAATCCACATTTTCCTACACTAAATCGATTGTATTCCTAGCTCCAAGGAGAGGATCAGTGAAAATGGAGACGAAAGCTCAGTGGATTTATTCTTAGGTACCACTCACAAACTAAGCCTTAGAACAACTCTTGGTCGATGTCGATGGAAGATAGGATTTAACGGTACTAAAGCCTGTACATTTAAAAACAATATTCCCTGTTAGCTTGATTATTACTGCAGAAAAATGTTGGACAAAAAAAGTAATTAATTGACCTGTTACTGATCGTTCTGCGCGCTCCCATTGTCCGACAGAATAATCACTTCACTGAAATTCGCATTTCATTGTATACTGCTTTGCATAAAGTCGTGTTGATATTGAGATCACGTAATACAGAGGCTGTAATGTACCGTTCATACACAGGAAATACGGCGGCTGCTTTAGGGCGTTTGTCCACTACAAGGAATTTTACGGTCCGGCATTCCGATTTTTTACGGTCCGGTATGGCACGCCATTAATCTATATACTAGCTTGTGCACTATACGTAATTTTACTGTCCGACATTTTACTTTTCCCTATTCCGGATGGTCTTTTGTGTCTACGAGTCGCTGTAGGTATAATTGTTTTCGAATGCCCACTTGCTTGGATTTTACTGTTTTTACTGCATATGCCAATTAAAAGCAAGCTCTTGTTTTACTTTCTTTTAGTTGGCAATGAGATTTGAGAAGTCGGTATTGTTATTTTATATACATTGACCAAGCATTGACCTATAATTATTATCTAAGTAAGTGTTGGTAAGTTAAAGTTCAAGTGGGAATAGCTTTAGCTCCTCGTCACCGATTAAAATAAATAAGTGAAACACGCATTTTAAATCTCTTACGGAACTTTACTTTTTATTATAACGAAGTAATATAATATTTCACCTTCTCTATTTTTTACTCGTTTCTTGTAAAATGCAAAAACAATCATTTATGATAGCATTATACCGCCAAACTTCCTTGAACTGAACCGCACTGATCCGAGTAAAGACGGACAGGTGCACAAGCAATTCATCGGTTTTTTCATGCCACACCGGACCGTAAAAAATCGGAATGCCGGACAGTAAAATTCCTTGTAGTGCACAAGCGCCCTTATTAGTGGCTGAATATGAATCATTCATATTGTATTCAATGTGGCTGAGTGCACTTCGTATTGGTTTCTGGGGTGTTATTTGATACTCCAATGTTATAATGAACATTGTTTATTGACAGTAACATCCTCAAGCTTATGGCTTCTACAGGAAATTGATTTTGATAAGAAGTAACTATAAAAGTATCTGTTCTTCGCTTTCTTGAAAAATGGAGCGTCGGGGCATTGATGTCTGAAAATTTTATGATGCGATTTCATAAAGTACTACATGGAATATTCAATTCATACTGTTTACGACGTTTGTTTTCGACCTACCGTCACTTTATGTTATATTTTTATTGTTCACACGAATTGCAATTTGCATTGTCATTACTCATTATCTTTTGTGTCATCTTAACGTTTTGTTGGTTGGAATTAAACTGAAAGCGATACATAAAAAGGGAGTTTTTGTTCATGGTCCTTACGATTGCCGGATATAATATACAACGATACTGGAGAATACTGGCTTTGGAGTTACGACAATATCGATGAAATTATTATTGGTGGATTACGACTAATAGTACGTACATACAACTATAACGGTCAGCGTAACATCGAGTTGGGTGTTCTATCATCGTGTCTTCAGATCTGCATCTGGAGGTTATTTTGTGTATAAGTGCTGTGAGTGAGTAAATAAGTGGACAAACCGTGAGTACATTCGAGATATCATAATACATAATTGGACTTTAATATATTGGGACTTTAAGTAAATCGTACATAAAACTTGCTAATTGCTAATTGCTATTACAAAACAAATTGATTTGTACTTTAAAGAATGACGTGTTAAATAGGTCAAGGTTACGTGTTTCGTTGAAACTTAAAACGTAATAACCTACTTATTATAATCTGTGAATGCGTATCAGTTTATGAATATTGTATTTTACATCTTTGTCGGATTTCCTATAGTTAATAATTAACATCAAGTTAATGTATAAATTAATTTATAAGATTACGTATTTCAAATATTTAACCTATAAATTTTTATTAAGGTTTTTTGTATATTCATTTTGTTTAATGTGTTTGTGTATTCATTTTGTTTGTTAGTTTTTGTATTTGAAAGATGGAATCTTATATTAAAGTGCAAAACAATATATATGATCGAATTACAAAAGCTAGATCTAATTTTAAGAAATCGCCTAAAGAACGTTTAGCGAATGATGCGTATTTATCGACAAGATTAGATGCGCTTGAAGAACTTTGGACTCAGTTTTTGCAAACTCACACACAAATTATTCAAGTTTCGGAAAGTGATAAATTGAATGCTACTACTTATGTCAAGGCCGATACATATGGCAATTGCGAAGAACAATACATCGATTATAAGTATGAGTTGCGGGAAGCTCGAGCTAATTTAGTTAAATCAACCACTGTACATCATGCGCCAGAGGGCAGCACCACAGCTTCAGATTCGAAACAACAAGGTTTTAAATTACCAAAGATTGCTATTCCACATTTCTCCGGGAAATATGCAGAATGGACGAGCTTTCGAGACCTGTTTTTGTCACTGGTACATAGTAACCCTACATTGGATGATGTTCAACGCTTACATTATTTAAAATGTCAACTCACTGGAGAAGCGGAACAGTTCTTGCGACATATACCAATAACTGCAGAAAATTATAATTTATGTTGGAAACAGCTTGAAGATCGGTACAGCAACAAAAAGTATCTTGCCAATTGTATCTTAAAGAAATTTATGAATCAAAAAACTGTAACAACTGAATCAGCTACAGCGTTACGCGAAATATTAGATACTACTAATGAATGTATGTTTGCACTTAAAAATTTGTCAATAGATGTAAGTACTTGGGACACTATTGTTATTTATATTGTAAGCTTAAAATTAGATTCCGAGTCCCGTAAGCAGTGGGAACTGCAAAGTAGTAAAAATTGTAATTTATTACCAACATATAAAGAATTTATAGAATTTTTAGAAATCCGCTCACGTTCATTAGAATTTATTGATCCTAAGGTAGCTAAACAAAATAGTCAACAATATAGAACTAATGTTACTCCGAAAGCGTTTCATATTTCAAATTTAAAATGTATTTATTGTTCTGATGATCATCATTTAAGAAATTGTAAAAGTTTTTCAAGAGAAATGACTGATACTCGACGGAATTTTGTCCAATCACATAATCTTTGTTTTAATTGTCTTGGTGCAGGTCACAATGTATATTCGTGTCGCCAGTCTTCCAGGTGTCGTATTTGCAAGAAGAAACATCATTCTTTACTACATCCCAAAAATGTATCGCTTCCGTCGGAGCCTCAAATGAGTGAGGCAGAACCAGATGCTAAAGAAGCAACAGCATCTACATCAACACAGGTAAAAAATATTAATAATATCAGAGCCTGCTTTTCACGTTTCAGTGGACAAGTTTTACTTGCCACCGCATTAGTTAATGCCAGGTCACACACAGGCTCATTGATCACGTTAAGATGTCTCATTGATCAGGGATCACAGGCTTCATTTTTTGACTGAAGCTGCAGTTCAACTTCTTGGGCTAAGAAAGATTCCACACAAAAGCTCCATTATTGGTTTGGGTAGTGACCACTCAAGTTCTGTTGCCTCTAAAGCGAGGGTAGAAATTGAGATTCAATCACGCCATTGCAACTTTAAAATTTGCGTCCAAGCTTTTGTGCTCAATAAGCTCACCTCAGTACTTCCGGAAAGGAATGCTGTTGTTAATCTTAGTCCTGAAGTATCTAAATTAGTTTTAGCAGATCCTTTCTTTGCAACACCAAATAAAATTGACATGCTCCTTGGAGCAGATGTTTATGGTCAGATTTTGCTTGAAGGTCTGATCAAGGATTCACCCAGTGCATTAATCGCGCAAAATACACAGCTGGGCTGGATTCTATCGGGTCCAATTCAATCCAGATCGAGCTCCAGCACTATTTGGTGCAATCATATTCATCAAAATGATGAATACGAACTTATGAAGAAGTTTTGGGAGCTTGAATCGGATCAATTCGCCTCTGATAAATCACTTCTTACAGAGGAGGAAATTAAATGTGAGAGTATATACACATCAACTACTAGGAGAGATAGTTCAGGACGCTATATAGTTAATTTACCATTTCGAACCGATGATCCAAATTGCAAATATGGTAATTCAAAGGCTATTGCAATAAAACAATTTAATCGGCTTGAGAATAATTTATTAAAAAATCCCAAACTTAAGGCTGAGTATGCTGCTGTCATAGAAGAATATAAAAATTTAGGTCACGTGGAATCTGTGCCATCACATGAAGAGGATTCAGCTGATGCTGTATACTTACCTCACCATGCAGTGATCCGAGAGGATAAGGATACTACCAAGGTCCGAGTTGTCTTCAACGCTTCTTGTCCAGGAACCAATGGCATCACATTGAATGACGAACTCATGGTAGGCCCATCGCTACAACCTGACTTACGTCACATTATAATGCGTTGGCGTCAATATCCAATTTGTCTTGTCGCTGACATTATAAAAATGTATAGACAGGTAAAAATATCTGAATTACATACAGATTTTCAACGTTTTGTGTGGCGCGAAGATCCAGATCAAAGACTGCAGCATCTGCGCCTCTTACGAGTTACCTTTGGTACGGCTTCAGCACCTTATCTCGCTGTTAAATCATTACAGCAAGTTGCACACGACGATGGAGTAAAGTATCCGCTGGCTGCTGAAAGGGTACTTCATGATTTTTACATGGATGATTTTATGTCAGGCTGTTTTTCTGTGGAAGAAGGTAAGCAAATTTATAAAGAAATAACACAACTTCTCCAAGGAGGTGGATTTGTTTTGCAAAAATGGAGCAGTAATAGCGAAGAAATACTTAAAGAGATTAATGAAGATGTTGAAGATCAAGCAGAAAACCTGAAACTAAAAATAGATGAAATCATGAAAATTTTAGGACTTACCTGGAACAGAAGAACTGATGAATTTGAATACGTAGTAAAGCTTCCACCGCTCTCTCCTCCTGTAACAAAAAGAAAAGTTATTTCAGAAATTTCTCGATTATTTGATCCTGTTGGTTGGCTTGCGCCAGTAATAATTTCAGCCAAAGTTTTTATACAAAAATTATGGCTCTCGGGAATTGAGTGGGATGATGAACTTCCTGCACAATTACTGAAGGACTGGCTCAAGTATAGAAGTGAATTAGATACACTTACCAAATTTAGTATCCCACGCTGGATTAACATCAATAATGATGATACAGTTCGCGAATTGCATGGCTTCTGCGATGCTTCAAATGTTGCATTTGCGGCAGTTGTGTACTTGCGAGTGGTTAACTCCAATGGGGAAATTAATGTTGCATTAATCGCTTCCAAAACAAAGGTAGCGCCCATTAAACAAGTTTCGATTCCGAGATTGGAGCTTTGTGGAGCTGTGCTACTCACAAGACTGCTACTAGAAGTGTCTCAAGCCATGGGTATGGAGAAATCTTCTATTCATGCGTGGACCGACTCACAAATTGTGCTCGCTTGGCTTCAAGGACAACCTAGTCGTTGGAAAACCTTTGTCGCCAACCGTGTGTCGGAGATTATTACTTCGTTGGAACCGCAACAATGGCAACACGTATCTACCAAGGATAATCCTGCAGATTGTGCATCGCGTGGTGGTACGCAATGGGATGTTCAACTCTGGAAGGAAGGGCCGAAGTGGCTGCAAGAAAAGAATATTAATTTTACAAGACGTCAAATAGAAGATACACATCAAGAAGAAAGAAAAATGAAAATTTGTTTAATAAATACTTACGGTGATGAAGCAGATCCCGAAGAAGAAATATACTCACGGTTTTCATCTTTGAGAAGACTGCTCCGGGTTACTGCACTCTGTAAAAGACTAATTAAAAGGATGAGAAAAAAGGAAGTAGAAGATCAGAAGGATTGGATAACAAGTTTTGAAATAAGAGAAAGTTTAAAAGTATGTATTAAAAGATGCCAAGAAAAATATTTCGGTGAAGAGCTTGCAGATTTAAGAAATAAAAAAGAAATAAATAAAAAAAGTAAACTTACCTCACTTAATCCAATAATTGACGAAGACGGTATTCTACGAGTAGGTGGCAGACTGCAACAGGCAATCCTTAGTGATGAGAGAAAACATCCTATCATTCTTCCTCGCAAATCACAGTTTACAACTTTGATTATTGCGGATGCTCATGAGAGAACATTTCACGGCGGTCCCCAATTGATGCAAAATTATTTGCAATCAAAATACTGGATTCTAGGTGCGAAGGATTTAATACGGCTGTGTGTTCGTAAATGCGTTCGTTGTGTACGATATGCCGCTCGCACAAGACACCAGTTGATGGGACAACTACCGGTTGAAAGATCTACTGCTTGTCGACCTTTCTTAAAGAGTGGAGTAGACTATGCAGGGCCTATTAATATAAGAACCTCTAAAGGCAGAGGTAATCGGTCATTCAAGGGATATATTTGCTTATTCATTTGTATGGCCACACGCGCTATCCATCTCGAAGCAGTAAGTGACCTTACAGCTCAGGGATTTTTAGCAGCTTTTAAGCGTTTTATAGCACGCCGTGGTCATTGCGCTGAAGTATGGAGCGATAATGGGACAAATTTTGTGGGTGCAGCACGAGAACTCAAATCTTTATATGCTCATGAGAGGTCGAGTATAGCGCAGGAAATTGCAGATCAACTGGCTACAAATGGGACTGAATGGCATTTTATCCCTCCCCATTCCCCAAATTTTGGAGGACTATGGGAGGCAGGGGTAAAATCGACGAAACATCATTTAAGACGCATTGTTGGGAATTCAACTTTAACATTCGAAGAAATGACAACATTACTTTGTCAAATAGAATCTTGTCTGAATTCTCGGCCTATTTCTAAAATTACTGAGAATCCAGACAATCCAATCCCACTGACACCAGGACACTTTTTGGTGGGAGAACCTCTGGTTTTACCCCCTGATGTCAATTACGAAACGTCCAATATCACAAATCTCAGACGGTGGCAAATGACTCAAAAAATGACACAAGATTTTTGGCGTCGTTGGTCAAATGAATATTTGACTCAGTTCTACCATCGTTATAAATGGAACAATATTGTTCCTGAACCTACAATTGGAGATTTAGTGTTAGTAGTGGAGGATGATCTTCCACCTGGAAGATGGTTATATGGTATGATAGTTGAAAAACATCCCGGATTGGACGGAATTACGCGAGTTGTCAGTCTTAAATGTAAAAACAATGTAATTAAACGTCCTGTTTCTAAATTGTGTTTTTTGCCAATTACCAACTAATGTTGATTTTTTTTGTTGGCTCTCGAGCCTCATATTATGTTCGTATTAGCACGTATTAGTAAGAAAGCATGCAATGTGGTAATATTTTATTTTGTATTTTTTCTGTATTTGATGTTAAATTTGCGTAAAGACTTTCGTTAGTATTCATGTTTTGATCGGTTAATTGTATTAAGGAAAATTTTGAAAATTTGTCCTTGGTGGGCTGTATGTTTACGACGTTTGTTTTCGACCTACCGTCACTTTATGTTATATTTTTATTGTTCACACGAATTGCAATTTGCATTGTCATTACTCATTATCTTTTGTGTCATCTTAACGTTTTGTTGGTTGGAATTAAACTGAAAGCGATACATAAAAAGGGAGTTTTTGTTCTTTAAAAGCAGATCTTCAGAGAAATATTTCTTAGAATCCGAGCGGGATTTATGTGGAAATATATTTTTTGACATTGAACCTTTATTACCTGTGTGTGCAGATGTAGAGTACATTATTTAACTGCAAACTAATTCTACAGGATTGACAAGTTGCAAAGAAATGAATGTATTAAATTACTAGCGGTCCGCCCCGGCTTCGCCCGTGGTACATATTTACGCTTTCTCTACATAAGAACCATCCTTGGACTTCCACAAACAATAAAAAAAGGATTATCGACATCGGTTCAGCCGTTCACATGTGATGCCTTGACAACGCGAAACGGGTTTCATTTAGATTAGCGTGAAATTAGAACGAAAATATCTCTATTTATTAAGACATTACATTAGTAATGTATCCGATAACTTGTTGCAATTTCTCCACTTAAGATAACTTGGGGATGTGGAAATTTCACAATATTTCGGAAAACTATTTATCGCATGAAATTCAATAAATATCACATTAATTTTCACGTATTACTATTTTTTTTTAATTTAATATCTGCTTTAAAATACAAAACCATTGTATAGATACATATATATACTTTCTCCCATTTTCCTTAAACATAATTCAAGATTATGTGGTCTTGGTATATGGTCGCCCTAATAGAAACGCTAAACACCAACTTCCCGCTTCTTAAAAGTACTAAAAAACTTTAAACTACGTAAGGAGAAAATTCTAACGTTACTTATTCAGGCAACGGTATAAACTCGAACTTTTGGATCTAGGTTTCAGCAATGCGTATGCACGTACGTAAACTTTGCAGGATCAGAAAACAGGAATTTTGTCTTGCACAGAGGGAAATGCTACTGAATCTTAGGATCACATCGATGAAGTATCGACACTAAAATATATCTAGTAAGGTCCAAAATTGCAAAAGCGAGAAAACAAAGCGAATCTTGAAACATTTGAACTGGTTTAGCTCTGAGATATTTAATAGTTTAATTAGAACGTAGTCGCAGAAATTTCGTAATCCTGAGAAAATGTTAACTTAAATAATATCCAAAGAAAACTGAAATAAAGCATTAAGCACACTCCTGGTTTGTATTCATTTGACCTCGGAGACTAGATCATGATCAACGACCGTATTTTACCGGAGCCGATAGTAATAAACGGAGTCCGCCTAGAAATTGTTCAGGAGTATGTATACCTAGGGCAAATGCTCCAACTAGGTAAGAACAATTTCGAAGGCGAGATCAACAGGCGGATACAGCTGGGTTGGGCGGCATTTGGTAAACTCCGTCGAGTCTTTTTGTCGTCACTACCACAATGCCTTAAGACCAAGGTTTTTAATCAGTGCGTCCTACCAGTTATGACCTACGGAGCCGAGTCGTGGACACTGACAGTACGACTGGTCCACCAACTTAAAGTCGCTCAGCGAGCTATGGAGAGAGCTATGCTCGGTATTTCTCTGAGGGACCAGGTCCGAAACGAAGTTATTCGCCAGAGAACGAAAGTTACCGACATAGCTCAACGAATAAGCAAGCTGAAGTGGCAGTGGGCCGGTCATATGTGCCGCAGAACGGACAACCGCTGGGGCACACATGTCTTAGAGTGGAGACCGCGGCTCGGTAAACGTAGCGTAGGACGCCCTGCTACACGGTGGAGTGACGACATCCGCAGGGTTGCTGGTCAAAACTGGCGACAACGAGCAAACGACCGGGCTCAGTGGCGTGCCATGACTGAGGCCTATGTCCAGCAGTGGACAAGTGTGGGCTGAAAATGATGATGATGATGATGATGACCTCGGAGACTATTGATCATTCTTTCGTAAGTGCAAAAACTTGTTTCCCGCAAAGCTTAGCTAAGACCAACGTATTCGGTGATTCCATTCAAATGTTCCATATAAGTTTAGCTCCACTTTCGCGAAACGGGTGCGGCGAGAGAATCTGGTTTCTTGATTTTAGTCACAGTTTTAGTTCAAGCTATGCCAAAATGTGTACTCGAGTGTATATGAATATGATGTGAATGCTTCAGGCAAATATAGTTCTATGTTACGGTTATGTTTTACTACCGTCTAGGTTTATGTTGTCAATAAAAATATTAGGTCTGGAACAAATTAAATCTCTGAATTTAGGGACAATGGTATCCAAATAAAAAGTTTTTTTAAAGAAAATGCTAATTAATAGAACCGTTCATATAGGTAAGTAGCTGCAGTATTGGTTCCCGTTTATGGTAACTATTAAAGCGACTTGGTATAAGAGAAAGCTTTCTGTTGTTACCTAGGTACTTGTTACAATGGCCAAGCTGTTGCTATTTATAAAATTATTATCGTTAAGGCTTATCTCAATTTTGCTTTACGTATTTGGCAGAGTTGTATGAAATATATTCAATTTTAAATATAGCATCAAGAGGTATCAGCTCACGTATATCCGAATGCGATCGCTTCTGGAGCATTCGATTATGGAATTATATTCGGCGTTGAGTGTTGTGTGAATCGATTATAGATGATTGACACGACAGAAATGTTCGCGATACGATCCATTTATTGAAAACTATTTGAGTTTATCGAGGTATTTTTGGTACTGCCGTTTTAAAGCCTGTTGAGAAGTAATGAAGAAATAAATTTGATTCGACTTCGTAATATGTGAAATCATTTCTTTTTAAAAATGTTTTGGATCCGGATATATTTTTCATAGTTGAGCTTACCCTTCTCTACATAGCATTTAAAATAAAGCCGCTGTCCTCTGCCTGTTTTTCCCTATGTATGCTTACTTATACTTATACTTAAGCACCAACGGATTTTGATGCAGTTTTTTTTTATAGATACATCTCGATGAAGGGTATAATATAATTTGCTTAGTTTAAAAAGGGGACGATGCCGCGGGCGAATAGTTAGTAAACTATTTTAGAACTAGATTAATAATTATAAACTTTCGAAATTGCTTTGGGACATGATATTGTATAACATAACATTGGTAAGGTCACGGGGCCGCAGGTTTTCAAGGTATAGGTATCTTGGCATTCAAGACCACGTACGGTAGCCACAAATGCCGCAGGCCAAATATCAAATTCTATACATATAGCTTCGGAAACTGTAATATAACGTGCAAAAAAACTGATTATCAACTTTATTATTCCCAAAAACAATTCTTGCAAAATCTGTCGGGATTCTCAGAAACAAATTTTAAATGTCAATATTTCCTTCAGCGATGTGATTTTTATCCAGCCACAAAATATTCCGTAATTTTTTCCTACTTAAATCCGCTTTCCGGTTTCAATAATATAATATTCTATAACTTACGTAGTTGTCATGATTCTCAGAAGAACTGGTTTGGAGAAAACTACTTACGCTCCGTTTGCTCGTTAATTCGGTACAGGGTCAATTTGATTGATGTATTGCTTGCCCGCATTGCATCATTTATTACTATAATAAGACCATATATGGCAAAAACAATATTATAAATGTACGAACGAGCGCAGCCCAGTTGACTAATGGAATGAAGTATGCATGCATCCTTAAACTGACCCGACCCAACTCCAGTATTGCAAAAACACAAGCCGTAGTTTTAACGTTAATACATGAATATTTCTTTTCCATATAAACCAAACATAAAAGCGCTATAATTTAACGTTAACCTACTTATACAAAGTTTTAGTAGAAAATGTACGAGCCAAGTTATTACGTAGTCATCGGTTTTAAAAGGGGTAAATACAAGTTAAAGTTGGACGTGCAGGCGTTCACTTAATTTCTTTTAATTATAAAATTCCAAGCTCCAATAAATTTCAACGAAAGCACGACGTACATCGCCAAAGTTAATGATTAATTAAAAAATACGGTTCGGTTTATTACAGCTAGTATTTACTTTGTTCTTTTGATGAGCGAAGTTGTAAGAAATTGTCTATTCAGATACTTACAAGTAAATCAATCATCTGAGTTTAGGTTTATGAGCTGTATTCACGAAATGCGATTCATTTTCGATACCTATGTAATATCTCCGTGGATATTGTAGATATTTTTTTTCTGTATTTTCCGAAAGTTATCTCAGTATTCCCTGGTCAAATTATCCTCCACTTCAATCATCTAAAAAGTAAAAAATTTGCGAGCGAGCGAGTGTTTATAAGTAAAATAACTCTAACGCCCTTCTTATTTATTATTCCCTCAGTTCTTAGACCGCCCTTTCCTCTAAAAAATCGATTAGTTTTCAATTCCAACCTCGATATAATATTTGAAGCACGTTCCGTCTAGACGATAAGCAACGTGGTCAGTGCAATACTTTATGCTGGGCAATATTTGCTCAAGAAACCAATATCTCGCTTGCTGATTGGGGTAAACTTTCCTACAGTACTATTGGTTTTTATAATTAATGTAATAAGTCTCCCCGATGAAGTCAGGAATACCAATTCGATTACTTCCATTTTATAGGCAAAGAAACAGCAATACCTTTTATTGTTGGTATAAAATAAACGTAAGCATTCTGTTTATTTTATTGTTATGGATATGTCCGTAATAATGAAGTAGAACGCTTTTTTATTTAGATCACATCTTTAAAATAATTTGGAAAATCCAAAAGTGCACGCCTCATAATTTTTTTTTAATAAATATTTATTAATTATTATTTTTGTTTATTTAATAACAATTAAACCACATCGAATCAGACCCTGAAAAATGAAAGGGTTCTATTCCTGAGCATACTCAAGCGTAAGAGAAAAAAAAAGACTCGATTAGTAAAGTATTTCGGTCGCTATCGTGTTAACAAGAAAAAGGATCCGCACATACAGACACACGGACGTCCAAGACAGAACTTTTTTAAACTGTTTTTTAACTAGTTTAAATAACAAAAATGACATCAAAAATATCATGAACGTTAAAAATAGTGTTTTTTCTTAATATGTGTGTGTATGTATTATCTTACAAGTGCAATGTATGATACATAAAGACATTTTAAGTTTGAAAAATCAGATGTTTTGCGCGAAGTGACAGTAGTACCACAGATTAGAGAATAGTTACTTCGTAACAGATACATCACTCCCATACAAAAGCTAAAATACCTACGCTATATTTACCTACAAAATGCGCCGCAACTCGGCTGCAGTAAGAAATGTACTCTACGAACACGCATCGAGAAGCGAGTTTCCCGCGCACGCCGCGTGATTGCGTCATCAAACGAAAACTTTAGGGTTGTACCGAGCGCGTAAATTAAACACAGAGTTGCTGAAACACTTAATTTTTTATTGTTAATTATATTTGTTACATTATACAATAAAAAAATGAAATCTTATTGATAGTAGTTGTTTCCTTCGGTTTCACCCGCGTGGACCCGCTATATGTGTCTCCTGGATTAAAAGTAGCCTGGTAGGTTTGTTCCTGTTTAGGCAATTGGAAAAAAGACAATTCCTTGTTATTCACTCTTGAACTCCGACACCCGTCCACATCGCAAAATCCGGGCATTATGGTAGCGAGCGCGGGAAACGTGACGCGGGTGCGCAGTCTCGCGTGTGCCAACCAACTGCCGCTTGGGTCGGTACCGACCTACTGTGCGGTAGGCGCTTATAGCGCGACCTTGAGCGAGTGACGGAGGCCTGGTAGTACCCACCTCAACGCTTCGCTTATGAGGCGTGCAATTATTGAATACATTTTTTGATTACTTGAATTACATAAGCCTAAAGAAATGGAAATAGTGTCCATTCTAGAACATTCGTGCTATGATCGACGATCGATCGATTTTGGTTAACATTGAGTATAATATTTGTTCAATGCTAAGAAAGCAATCAACTAAATTAAATCAATTTAGAGCATCACATTTAATAATCTAACATGTAAACAAGTAAAAGCCGCATGCAATAACAGATTAATGGACTAATTTACTCGAAACTCAGCGCACCTAACGTATATATAAGTTCCACACTGTTGGAATCCAATTAGAAAACATATTGTTTTAGAGAGTGGAGTTTACTGAAGTTTGTATGACTTCGACTTTCATATTGAGTCAATATAGGTGAACTAAATATTGGTCAATACGTCAGGAAAACTGTTTTCTGAGCAAATTTAGAGTAGTTATTTTTGGGAGTTTTTCTTGCCACGTTTCTTTGCACCTACAATGTGAATATTAGCATAAGTAAAGTTTTGTCTGGGGGAATGTTGGAACTTGGAAGTTAGTATTCAGTAGTTCGCCGTGTTTTCCATAACAATATATTATGCTATGGTATGGAAACTTTGTTTATTTTGGTATAAAATGTTTACATTGCAGAGTTTGCCGAGTTCAAAGCTTTTAAACCTTTTATCTTTGAGATTAGGTGCAGAAGTATTAAACTTAGTTTTGTAGATCAAGTTAGTTACTTTACATGGAAGTTCTGATCAAGCTAATAATTTAAGATATTTAAGATAATGATAGGTGTCCTCTACCTATGATCTGAATGCATTTTGCCAATTATTGATGAATAACAGTAGTCTATACTGTGTTTTTTTAAAGGTAATAGTACTTTGACATATTTATTTGTCGTGTCAACTGACTAAACAGAACATAAAATTGTGAAATTGGCTATAGATATCCTGAACACAAACAGGTGAAATAAATTGACAATATTATCTGTACCATGTGGAAGTTTTATTACACTGCACGACCAAGTTGGTTCAACTGACTAAGACTTGCATGCTCCAGAGATCACGCTGCCTTCCCAACTTCGCACCTGAAACTTCGTCTTACTGCATTCAGTTCACGCCTAAATTGTATTAACATGTTTATTTAGCTTTAGATTTAGTGCATTCAGGATTAACTAGAACACTTGTAGTTTAACTATTGCGTATTGTTTGTTACTAACACGTCTGAAGTTTCTGGAAGAACTCGAGTCCAAGTCCAGTTATGGGCTTGATGGGCTCGAAATTAAAATAAAACAACCAAAGCAATCATAAAAATACGTATAAATTCACAAGTGGGATATTACTTGTTAATATTAAGAGGAATCAGGGGTTTCGACTCGGATTTTATATTGATCAAATTATACTTAACCATTTTGATCGAATTTGGCTAACCCTCACAGATTTAAAAGGGTTCCATTAAGTTCTATCGGAAGATTAAACGAAGGATAATCTTCAGTAATATTCGCTGGTCTATGAATATTGATTAGTTAGTGACAAAATTGTCCAATTATTTCCTAATAAAGACCTCATAAAGAGAATATTCATAATTCTGGGTATTAGCAGCGAATCTGGGCCGGTAGCGGTTAATCCGATCATAGCTGGTATCAAGCGGTGCGTTGGGATTGAGTTACTGACTTGGTTAACTCGTTTTACGACGATATTCTGACCCTGCTAGGCATTGAAATAGGAGCAAATGTCCGCAACTAATATATGAGCACCAGCAGCAAATTTGGTTAAAATTAAAGCAGAAAAATTACAATTATAAATATGTACAGAAAATATAGGATGCGAATCTGACGTCTGAACCTGTTACAGCAGTGATACTTCAGACATTTTTTACCCAGTCATGATTACAATCCAAAATAGAGTTTCAATTTCTCACGTGCACTATGACCAAATGTGTTTACTGTTTGAAAGATATCCCTCGTAGATAGAAGGATGAAGGTTTGTTGGAGACGCAAGATTCAATATTGTAAGCATGCTTTGACAATATTGCGTGTATTTCTTGAAAATATTTATAGCAATGCACAATAGTAAGCCATATTGCCATTTTCATATGACCTGCAACGTTAACAAATACAAAGAAGTTAAAGTATTTCGGATTAGCTTTTCCTTTCACGAAACAAAATAACACTGGAATTTAAAATGTATAAATGTGAATCGGCGAACCATTCAAGTTACAGCGTGGATCTAGGTAAGGAGGCACTTTATCTTAGGTGGGACGAGTATTCTATCTATGGCACTCGTTTGTGTAGGTGGAATATTGTCAGTAAGTATCTATTTCTAGCGGCAAAAAATATGATTAAAGATTATATTACAGAAATAAGGTAAAGATTTTGTTTCTTAAGTATTTTTATTGCGTACATTACTGATCTTCTTAATTAAGGAAAATTGCGATTTTTTCTTAACAATAAACATCAAATAAGATGAATATAAAAATCTTCCAGAACCTAAAGTGTAACAACAAATAGCTGCGTAGCGTAATTCAACCTTACATAAACAAGCAAATTAAAGCAAAGCAACAAGTACTAAAATCCGCGCTTATTACTCATTCCTGTTCTCCAAAAAATCGGTGTTAAATGATCCTAAAGCGCAGCTACAATTACAGCGAACTCCATTCCGCAGCGATAAGCCGCTGAAAGGCTTCATAATCAAGACTTAAGCCCACATTACCAGCTGCAGTTTTATGAGAGGCATGGAGAGGCTTACAACGCTTATGGCTTGTACTCGCTTTGTCCATAGCATCGTATAATGCCGCTCCATGGATTAATATCCGAAGTTTTACTCTCACCGTCACGGATTATCCACTATTGAGTTCTTTATTAGATACGGTGCTTGATTCCGCCATGCTCATTATTTTGATTTGATCTTGTCTCTTTTAATTATGCTTTCGAGCTTTGTACCTGTTTTAAAGTTATTAATTGACTTTAAAAGGTCTTGTAGATTTTGTTGTACAGTTTTCCGCCAATCATAATAGATTTTTATGTTTATTTTTTGTTAGATACTCAGGACCTGTTATACAGAAAACATTTACCGTAGCCTACATAATATTTGCTTCATAAATATGGATAAATGGGCAAATATAAGCCTGGAAAGTCAATACAAATGGTACATTTGTTTCTATATTTCAGGTCTAATAATAACTGTATTTTGTTGTTTGTTCTACCCTATTTTCAATCACACATTTTATATAATATACCTACTGAACAGATTCGTTTAAAACCTGTTAAACTCTTTTAATAACTGTTTCGAGTTTTTAATCAACAGCAGAGTTTAAAATCTGTTGCAAAGCATTATGCAAGTGATTTCAAGTGATAAAATGGCAGTCAATCTCAAATAGGTCAAGAGGAAAGATTATCGCGACCTAGATAGAGGCCTATTTTTCACATTTTGTAGTCCACTGGCGTGTCTCGTCTTTGTAATTACTGTTTGTGACTTAATTTCGGTTAAACACAAAACACAAAAGTTATTAACGTGGTACTGCAAAATTTTGGATGAGACAAGTTGGTAAAATTTTGGTTAAATGTAGCGTGATTTTTGGGAGTTTCTTATATACGAAGAATAATGATTTACCTTGATTAATAGCTACAATATACTAAGTTTGTAATGTTTTTGATTCAGAAATATTACTTCAAAATATATGCCATAATATCCCCTAAAAAGTATACATAGGTACCTCATCTTTCTAATTGATGTCTTTAGTAGCTACAGTAAATTAGGTCAAAGCATTATAAAAATAAAAGTAATTTAAAAGAGCCTGAACAAAAGCGAAGTTATGTTTGAAGAGAAAAATAAAATGCGCTGGTGATTTTTCCTCAACGCCCAAAGGGTTTATTGCGACAATAAACAAACGTCAAGAGGTACTGTACAAACGGTTTATTACAGTTTTAATATTTCACCTGCGTTGTTAAATTTTAATGTGCAATACATACAAAATGGGTTTTAATAAACGAAGATAAAAGTGGCGTAGCAGCGTGCTACGTAGTACTGTTTGGACAACTATTATTCATATAATATGTGATATACTTATAAATTACTAGCGGTCCGCCCCGGCTTCGCCCGTGGTACATATGAAAAATAGATGTTGGCCGATTCTCAGACCTACCCGATATGCACAGGAAATTTCATGAGAATCGGTCCACCCGTTTCGGAGGAGTATGCAGACTAACATTGTGACACGAGAATTTTATATATAAGAAGATTAGTACAATTACATGTCAAAAGAAAACGATTAACCATGAGCAAGAAATGCATGTTCTGTGTGAAATGATCTAATTGACCGTATGCCGCTGGACATTCGTATAAAACTTAAATCCATAGAATGGGCTCTGAATTTACATAACCAATCAATGAGCGCTATCTTTCTTAGAAAGAAACTACAGTGGTCTCTGAATACTGTATCCTGTAGCGTTGAATTAAACTGCTTGTTAATTTATCAGTTTTATGTACAACTTGCTTTCCTGATAAATATAGCTCATTTATGTGACTAGGCTATATTTATCAAGGAAGGCTAACACTGAAAATAATTATTCAAATCGAAACCGTAGTTCTTGAGATTAGCGCGTTCAACCACACAAAACTCTTCAGCTTTGTCTAGATAGGTACTATAAAAGGTTCCCATGTAGAGATTCTAAACTGTATTTTATTTGACGAAAAATGCGTTTAGAAATTGGTACAAGAATGTTCTAGTATCCTTGACCGCTTAACATTGTTACACGTACCGGGAATGTAATGTCATTAGTTACTAGAAGTTTATTCTCTGGAAACGAGAACAGCGTTTTCTTTTTGTGTTATTTAATTTTAAATTACCAAGCAGCGGTTTTATTTGTTTAATTTAGTTTTGTAACTATCCTTGCGATAGCAGAATCAGAAATCTAAGAAAACTATAACACCAGATCTAGGCCTTTCGCGACTACACAATTTAATTCATATTTTTTTGCAAAATATAATGAAACACATCATAGAAAATAATAACATCAAGCGTTTTATTGTTACATCATCATTGTCTCATTATTAATTAATTTTATTTGATTTCAGGTTTTTCGAAGCGGTTTAGAAAAAAATCTCTGACACATAAATACGATTGATGTAAGTATCAAAATTCCTTGTATAATATGTTTTGGGTCTAAATTTCGCCAACTTACACAGTTAATGGGCGAAAAATCATGCTTCATTTGCTGCAAATCATATTCGAGTGGACATTTAAGACCCCTTATTGAAAGGAAATTTTCTTTAATGGATCCCAATGTAGGTTGAATTTATTTCATTTTGAAATATGTTTATTTTGACGTGATTTTTTTTAATAATTCAATATTTACGAAGTATAATTTTTGTTGTTGGTAATCAATTGATAATAAAATAAATATGAGTGAAATTTTATATCATGAGCGAAATCTGATATTTATACTGAACTAGCTTTCCGCCCGCGGCTTCGCCCGCGTTTTCAAAGAAAAACCAGTTCCCGTAGGATTTCCGGGATAAAACCTATCCTATGTCCTTTCTCGGGTATCAAAATATCTCCATACCAAATTTCATGAAAATTGGTTCAGTAGTTTAGGCGTGATTGAGTAACAGATAGACAGAGTTACTTTCGCATTTATAATATTAAGTATGGATTTTACGATTATTTCAAAGAAAATGATGTTCATTCTGAACCCTTTTTCCTAGAATACATAGTACAAGCTACTTGACCTTAGTGAATATTTGATTACTCGAGAAATCTAGTGTATGGATATTTTGATAGGTTTGTAGCTATTTCTTTTGTATAAAAACGATTCTGTACTAGTAGATACTTAATTATTTTGATGTTATTAAAAAAAAAAACTTTTATTGAAACTGTTGTTTTGTATGTCTAGAATAATACATTTCATATTTCATTATAATCTTATATATAAAAATGAATCGCAAAATGTGTTGGTAAGCGCATAACTCGAGAACGGCTGAACCGATTTCTATAATTCTTTTTTTATTATATTCCTTGAAGTACGAGGATGGTTTTTATGTAGAGAAAACGTAAATATGTACCACGGGCGAAGCCGGGGCGGACCGCTAGTCAAAGATAAAAATAATGCTTTTTTGTATAATATATCCTCAAAAATTGAGAAGCACGACGTGGACGGTTGTGTTAACGTTACACGATGAAAAATTAGAGCCTTATATGTTTCTAGGTACCTTACTTCAAACTGATTACAGCGGTCAAGTTCATGCATAAAATAATCTAAAAAAAATCCTATTTTTTAAATGTGAGGGTTATAAATGACGTGTGGTCGGTTTCAGGTAGGAAAATATATGAACCGCACTGCAAACCCGGGTAAAGGTCGGGCACCGCGTGTTTATCATAATTAAATAAAAAACACCATGTTTTTCTGAGGAAAATTACACAATTTTACTTCAATCATAAATGATAAGTAAATGATGAAAGAAAGAGAGAGTAAAGATTGGATTATAATAATAGATTAATGTCTAGATAGCTTTCGACAAAAGATTTTCCTTATTAAATGTACATAATAAAATATCAGTATACGTATGGAATACTTTTGCGCCTACACACCTCAAGCTGGAATTTTTCTATCCAGACATAAACAACATTGAAACTTATCCAAGAAAGCAATCACTCTCTAATATCGATTAGATTCAATACAAACGCTGACTGGTGAATAAAGGAAATCCTATTTCCGAGCAATAACAAATTTAGGTTCAGTGGATACAATATTTGGCCGGCAATTAGGTGGGCGTCGAAAGAACCTATTTCTCTTGAATGATTAAGCGGACGCTCGGCTACCGTTCAAAATAGATATAGCTTTAAGATGGAATGAGTTGTGTGGGTATTTAGATGAAATTCAATAAGTTATTGTAAACCATGAAAAAATATATTTTTATCTTATTACTGAAAAAGGTGACCTTTTTATAGTAAAAAGTAAAAACAAATAAGTATGTTATGTATATCAAAATAAATGGTAAAGGGATAAGAAAATTGGTACTAAATTTTAAGAATAACCAAATCAGTGGCGAACGAAATACCATGACATATTTGGGCGGTTTTAAACTTTGCAAAAGCTCCAAGATCTAAATTATATAAGCATTACTAAATATGTTAACATAATGCTAATAATTCGGGTATTATCTGTAAACATTTCACACCGAAATATCTGAAGAATTCTCTACAAAGTTCGTAGAATCTTTGGTCAGATAATTAAATTGATTACTTACTTTGGTAATTTGTTGTTGTTTAGAAACTACTGATTTACCGACACGAATAAGCTTCTTTCGTAATGATTAAACTAAAATCCACATAAAAGTTTAAGTAGGTATACATATTTGGAATTAAAATTAGGTGTACCTTTGAAATCATTAAAAGATAAAGACTTTAAATAAATAAATAGTCCAATAGACTCGACTGAGTATAACATGTATGCATAGTAAATACCTACATTATACCTTAGACATTGGTGGCCTTGGCAAACAGAACAATTTTGTTAGGGTAATTTTTGGGTAATCTATTTAGGCCAGTTGAGCATTTAGTTCTAATGAACGTCTGATGTTGTTGTTGTTCCTTTTTTCCTTCAAGGCAAATATTGACACATTATTAAATATATTTTGCTATTGTTACATAATTAGAGCATTTTCTTTGGACGCTACTCACCCACTCAGTTCTGGTACGCTATTAAAAGGGTCTGCGACCTTCATTACAGCTTCATAGCAATTTTAAAGATCTTTCGAGAGCAATTTGTCTAAGTGCCATTTTGGCAAAATTGTAATAATCATTTTCGCCATTCATTTTTATTAGATATTAAATCTATTGAGGGTTAAGAGCCAGAACTGATGAATTTATTTTAGCTCCATTATATATACTTTAACTTCGTATATACTTCCAGTATAAAATTTAAAATACGGATGATGTTCCGTTTATCATAAACTAGTTTTCCACCCGCGGCTTCGCCCGCGCAGTCAAAGAAAAACCCGCATAGTTCCCGTTCCCGGGGGATTTCCGGGATAAAACCTATCCTATGTCCCGAGCTAAAAAGTAGCCTATGTCCTTTCTCGGGTATCAAAATATCTCTATACCAAATTTCATGCATATTGGTTCAGTAGTTAAGGCGTGATTGAGTAACAGACAGACAAACAGAGTTACTTTCGCATTTTATAATATTAGTATGGATGGTGCTAAACAATGGTTATAATAGGAAGCCAATAAAAAGTCAAGAAACGAATTTCATGCTGATTTCTTTTCCTCTGTTATTGGCCTATATGTATATGTATATTTCAATAATTATATGCATTAGTCCATACAGTTCTGTATTCATCTCTGCTTTAGCTTAAAATTAATTTCGAAGAAGTCTGATACAATGTCGCAATAAATGAAAACAAATAAAATATATTCTACATCAATAATGAGAATGAAATTATTCCTGAGACAAACCCCAGCTGACATGTTTTCCACATTTTTTACGCTGGGAAAGCTTTTTCGTTGATCCAATTACGCAGGAGAAAATTTTAACACTTTATTAACAAACCTTTGTTGTGTACCTGCAGGCATTTCGGCATAATGTATATGTCACGGCTAAAGGTAGGTGAGAACATAAACTTAAGATTAGCCGGCTAAACTTAGGTTTATTTTCGACGAGGTGTTAATGTTAGTTTGTTCTATCTTTAGCCGGCTAAACTTAAGTGTAACCGCAGGCCCGTGGCTAAAAATGTCGGGGTGGGTAGATTTGGTTAGCGCCGGGCCGGTGGAGGGCTTGAGGGGCCCGCACAGTGCCAGAAAACACTCGCCCTGTTCCTTACATGTATTATAGTAACCAAATCTACCCACCCCGACTCAGGGCAGAAAGCTGGTGGCTAGGTTAGGTTAGGTTAGAACTCTTAAGACCCGCACGAGCCGAGCGAGCGCAGCGAGCGTGCTGCGGCAGCAGCCGGCGAAGTGCCAGAAAACACTCGCCCTGTTCCTTACATGTATTATAGTAACCAAATCTACCCACCCCGACATTTTTAGCCACGGGCCTGCGGTTACACTTAAGTTTAGCCGGCTAAAGATAGAACAAACTAACATTAACACCTCGTCGAAAATAAACCTAAGTTTAGCCGGCTAATCTTAAGTTTATGTTCTCACCTACCTTTAGCCGTAACATATATATACGAAGGCCTTTCTACGCTTTTAAAGTACATTTAATTATCCTTATATACCTACATGTATAGCTAAAACGGAATACTCACTCAAACATGTATTTCAAAAGTTTTTTTTTTTATAAATCAGATAGAACGCTAGAAGCAATATCTTTATAAGTATGCTTTTCGGTTCGTCCTTTTTAACTACTGAATACGGAAAAAGATAAAGATGCTCTTTAAATTGTGAGTTCTTCCAATTATTTCGAAAACAATAACATTAAATAATATAATTTCTACGAGACGTTTTTCGTCTAGAAATTTTATGACACAGTGATTGTTACTTCGTGCCCAGATCAAGTCCGGAATGCCTTACAAACCGAATACGTAAGAGATGTGGGTAGCATCTGATGCAAAGTAAAAGAGCAAAAATGATATTAACTACGTCGACCTATTGCAATTCTTCACAATTTCTCAGATTTAAAGTAAAATTGCGTAGTGCATTTCCAAGAAATGGTTGAAGCGGGGACGTCCAAATTCATTTATGACAGCTATCTTTTGATAGAAGGTGTCGGTAATGAGCGAGGGTTGCTAATGCACTAGAGGAAAGGTTGAGGTTTATTGAAATATTTCTATTCTCAAGCGAATGCTAAAAGCGTAGGGCGGACGGTCGGAATGCTTGAAATTCTCCGGTGTTAATTTAGCTGGAGAATACAAGATCGAAGATTGCGTTTTAAAGAAGGGTCTGTCCGTGGAACATCATTATATTTGCGCTGATTTTATAGTGTGATCAGATTTTAGATAATACCTAGTAGTAAGTATACAAAGAAATAAACTAGAAGTAAATAAAATGTATTCTAATTCAACTGTAATTAAAAATTAATTACATCCGTTCTCGGAGAAAATAGCAATTAAATTACGTTTGTTGTTCCAGAGATTTGCTAAATTGAAGTAGACTTGAGACTCGGGACTTAAAATATTACGTTGTGATTACTTTTAAAATGTTGTAGGTAATGTGTTTAAACTTGGCCTCTTATAGTAGACTGTATTTTTAACAGTTTATAGTACTTATCAATAAATATGCAAGCATATTAATAACAGAACATGATGCCTTGTTCTATAATAACACTAATTATAAGGTATTAAATCTTAATATATATACATAGATATAAATCTCGTGTCACAATGTTTGTCCTCAATGGACTCCTAAACCACTTAACCGATTATAATAAAATTCGCACACCATGTGCAGTTCGATCCAGCTTGAGAGATAGGATAGTTTAAACATGTAGGTACCACGGGCGAAGCCGGGGCGGACCGCTAGTCTAACTATATAATGTTCCTGAAAAAGGTTAATGTCGATAACTTTTCGTACTAGGAGCCGAGAGACAATCTGAGCTCATTTTGTCAAAGCCATCAACAAAGAGCCTTTGAATCTAATTTTCGTTACTTTATCATTTACTTTTGTTTTTATCCAATATTGAATCTCACTTATTTTGTAGCTCTCAGTCTCTAAATCAATCGACAAATTTTAAATTAGATGGAAATGGAGTTTGTTTTGGATGATATTTGTTAAGTCTTCTATTGTTTGCTTTATTTTTGGCTTATTTATGTATTCCTTTTGTGTATTTTTAATGCTTCCGTGTTGAGAATTGTGATCAGGTTTAATGTAAGAGTACTGCGAAATATTACGACACAAATAAAAATAAAATAATTTATGTATATGCAGCTCTAAACACTGAAATATTATATATATTTTTAATAACATTGTAATATTTAAAGCATAAAATTTTGTAGAAAATGTTTCTATGAATTTTGTACAAAGTTTTAATAAAAGAGTGCTAATTATATACAAATGTTGGAATTTTCATAATTGCAAGACTGCATTCATCAGTTGTTCGTCGTCATAAAAATAGACAAGCTTATTTCAGTTTTAGTTTTTATTTAATAACTTAAATTAATAGATACAAATTTTAAAGTGTGTTTGAAAGTATTACAGTGTAACGAACATATAATTTATGTAATACCTTGAAAATAATTAATCACATCTCTAATTATAAGACTAACTTGTTGTCCAATTTGAGAGAATTCGTAGTTCCACTTAAACTGTAGGCGCTGAACAACTTTGTGGCGAAGTTACACCTCTGCGGATATGCAATTATGTATTTACTGGTTAACTGCAATAGTTGTATCCTACACTATAATAATATAATACTAATATATTAAGGTATTAAGTATCTAGCACGTTAGCGGGCTTAATCGTATGTGAATAGATGTGATCGGCTCTTTGTATATGAAGTACATAGTGACTTGTATTGTTCTACTTAAATATATTATTGTACCTACATTGTCTTCGAGAATATTTAGCGTATCATGACAGCATGTAGAGTCGTATACTTCTTCTTTCGTTGTTTTGTTTTTGTTATATATACTTTTGCATCTAATAAGCTCATTACCCGTAACTTTCTCGTCATATAAATCAGACACGGTAGGTAATATAGGAATGTACTTACAGACTTTTGAATCAAAATGACACAATGTCTTCGAATGATTGGTTAGCCAGCTTGTGACTCAAAACAGAATCTCATTACGTCAGCCAAACGTCGAATGTGGTCAAAGCTCTGCGGCCTGGACACAGGATCTGTCGCAATCTCCGGTTATAATCGTTCAGTTGTATTGGCTTCACCATTGGCTATGTGTTTCGCTTCATGGTGCATTTACACATTCGTGTTCGGTATTCGTCTCGTCTCTTGATTATGCATTAATATACAAGTGATGTCTTGAATCACTGTTAACACATTCTTGAGTAAGTCAGTACAATATCTTAGTTCGTGTTCTGAAGGCAAACAAATTAGACTTCTTCTAGAAACTTTTTTGAATCGTCATAACATGGTAAAACATACCATTTACCACTAGTTGATATTGTTATGTATTTATAAGATAAATCTATACCTATATTAAAAGGAAGTCATGGATTCAAACCACAGGTCAATACGGTGCAGCAGGATATCGGTTAATCTCCGTTTGTAGCTGCCCTGCGCTAATTAGTCCCCATTTCGACGCGCGTCATTAAAGTTTCAAACTGCATCAATGTTTATGTTACATATTGCACGCCTCATAAGCGAAGCGTTGAGGTGGGTACTACTGTCACTTCGCGCAAAACATCTGATTTTTCAAACTTAAAATGTCTTTATGTATCATACATTGCACTTGTAAGATAATACATACACACACATATTAAGAAAAAACACTATTTTTAACATTCATGATATTTTTGATGTCATTTTTGTTATTTAAACTAGTTAAAAAACAGTTTAAAAAAGTTCTGTCTTGGACGTCCGTGTGTCTGTATGTGCGGAGGATTTTCTTGTTAACACGATAGCGACCGAAATACTTTACTAATCGAGTCTTTTTTTTTCTCTTACGCTTGAGTATGCTCAGGAATAGAACCCTTTCATTTTTCAGGGTCTGATTTGATGTGGTTTAATTGTTATTAAATAAACAAAAATAATAATAAATAATTATAAAAAAAAATTATGAGGCGTGCACTTTTGGATTTTCCAAACTATTTTATTGTTTGCTTCGTTGAAGTAAATAGAAACATGTCTTATGATTTATCTTTCTTTTACTTTTGTAATGTATCTATGTGTATCTTGCTGATAACTTGTACGTTCAAAATCAATCAGGCAGTGAATTTAACATTATCTAGTTGAACAGGTCTATGACATTATAAAATCATATGAAAATATTGATTGGTAACTCAATGTATGAGCTATTTCCTACCTTATGGGAAGGTGACCATAAAACTTTTTATTTCTGTACATTATGTAGACCTGCGTAACGAGTGGGTAAAAGTTATATGCAAGTATTGACCGGTTTTACAAAGATTTAGTTAACTAGATAGAGCTTGTGTCATCATGTTAGAGGGTTAGTACGAAGCGACTTTCCTTGACCTTCTTTCCTGTGTTAAAGTAACTGTACCAAAGAAGCAGCACAAAATATTTTAAACCATTGATTCATTAAAAGACGTTTAATTACACTACTAGCATCACGAGTGTGTAAAATTTAAAAAAAAGAAAAAAAAAACATTCAGTGCCGTCTTTTACTAAAATGCGCATCATCTAACCGAAGCGAAAGAGACAGCCCAAAATGTAAATTGTATTATACCTTTGATTCATTAACAATACCTTTTGTTGCACCAATAGTAGGTCAAGAGTGTAAAGAAGCAAATAAAAAATATCGTCGTTTTTTTATATGCGATATCCAGTCCACTAATTCCTTAGTCACCCCAGCTGTCATTTGCAAGCCATTTCACGTGCTGATTGTATCAGTACCTACGTTTAATTGCCATGCCGGTGTGTTATCCGTTGTTTTGTTTATGGCATACTAGCTTTCCGCCCGCGGCTTCGCCCGCGTTTTAAAAGAAAAACCCGTTCCCGCAGGATTTCCGGGATAAAACCTATCCTATGTCCTTTCTCGGGTATCAAAATATCTATATACCAAATTTCATGCAAATTGATTCAGTAGTTAAGGCGTGATTGAGTAACAGACAGACAGACAGACAGAGTTACTTTCGCATTTATAATATTAGTATGGATTGGTTTCATTGCCCGTATTTTTTCGGTTTTTATTCAGCGCATTGGGAGGCTGTTAAAAGAAAATCTCTATGAAAAATTCATGTTTATGTAATTTATTGCATTGTGTAAGGAAAATATTATGAAAATTGTAATTTGAAGTACTTAATACTTTTATGAAATTTCCAAATATTATATTAATATTATAAATGTATTTAGACCAAAAATTTTCAAATCTTCACTTTTATTTTTTACTATTGAAAACTTCATTAATCTAAGATTACGGCTTGGATTTTAAATCAAGTCCATATACAATCAAATTAAAATAAAGTTAAACTGAGTTACATATTCAATCAATCTTCTTCTTATATATAAAAATGAATCACAAAATGTGTTGGTAAGCGCATAACTCGAGAACGGCTGAACCGATTTCGATAATTCTTTTTTTATTATATTCCTTGAAGTACGAGGATGGTTTTTATGTAGAGAAAACGTAAATATGTAACACGGGCGAAGCCGGGGCGGACCGCTAGTTATAATATAAAAATGAATCCCAAAATGTGTTGGTAAGCGCATAACTTGAGAACGGCTGAACCGATTTCGATAATTCTTTTTTTATTATATTCCCTGAAGTACGAGGATGGTTCTTATGTAGACAAAACGTAAATATGTACCACGGGCGAAGCCGGGGCGGACCGCTAGTTACTAATAAAACCTTATTACAGTGTTAAATCCATTGTTTATTAATACATTTATTGCTGCATAACATTGTGAATTATAAATTCAGGTAGCGTTTGAATAAGTTATAACACGTTCTGTACAAGGATATAACTAAAGTTAAGCTTAATTATTTAGAATACTTAATTAAATAAATACTTGATCCATATAAATTAAAAGAGAATTATTATCAACTAGCTTACCGCCCGCGGCTTCGCCCGCTATGTCTAAAACCTAATAATTAATATACTAAAACCTTCCTCTTTAATCACTCTATCTATTAAAAAAAACTGCATCAAAATCCGTTGCGTAGTTTTAAAGATTTAAGCATACAAAGGGACATAGGGACAGAGAAAGCGACTTTGTTTTATACTATGTAGTGATGTTTTAGCAAATAGGTACACGATTTGATAAAGCACCCAACCTTTTTATATGTATCTGGAAAATAGGTCGTTATTCTTAATCTCATTAAGGCATTATTAATGTCCGTCTGGATACTAATAAAGCACATTCATTGACAAACATGATGACCCTTACTTTCCATTTACTAGTCCCAGGAGACGATTTTATACCTTTTTGTCGAGGTCAAATCTCCCAAAGGACGAACTTAGCCATGTAGTAAATTGACCATTTTTGGCTCCTCCGCATTATTTTCTTCTAAAATCTTCTGGATAACATCAGGATCAACTTCATCTGAAAATTTTCCACTGTTCGACTTTATACTGTACTAGCTTTCCGCCTGCGGCTTCGCCCGCGTTTTCAAAGAAAAACCCGCATAGTTCCCGTTCCCGTGGGATTTCCGGGATAAAACCTAGCCTATGTTACTCGTGGATAATGTAGCTTTCGAATGGTGAAAGAATTTTTAAAATCGGTCCAGTAGTTTATGAGCCTATTCATTACAATCAAACAAACAAACAAACAAAGTTTTCCTCTTTATAATATTAGTGTAGAAAATTATAATCATAATCCAGGATGCTAGGCATGTCGTAATGCCGTGCCAGTTGCTATTAGGTTAAATATTATTTCATATACTTATTAATAAGTTATTAATATTATTTATTTTTGTTTACAGGTAAGTCTCCAGATGCTTATATGCACTAATTGGCGCCCCGGCGTGAGTATTTCCTTGATTAATTTAAAATTGTTTTTTCATTTTTGATTTAAGTCAAACTGAATTCAACCGAGTCACCACTTTTCTTCAGTACTACACTCTTCTCACTCGTAGGACAGAATATAATTAATACAAAAATCCAGAAAATCCTTAACCCACATACTTAGTAACCTCTCTTTGAGCTCTATTCCCGGATTGGCACATTGTTTAGCTGCGAATCCCGCGGAGCGTGAGGTTAAATCGGATTCCCGTGCTGCCTTCCCAAGATAGCTTCATACCCAGTTTTAAATAGAAAATTTTATATTTTTTGCCACTCCGTACCCAACTGGGTGCGTTTAATAAATTATGAATGCCTAAAATAGCGGCCATTTAGACTGGCAAGTATTGTATGGTGTATAAACATTTTTGTGAAAGATAAAAATTTTATATTTAAAAATGCAACTTGCATATCATTTTGACAAAGGTTTTAAATTAATATTCCAGTTTTTTTTTAATAAGCAATTATAATAAAAGTATTTCTATTCATTTCATTAACATGCTAACATTGGAATATGCTTCTAATAACCTATTAATAATTACTACCAAATAGAGAATATGTTCTGTTAAATTTAATCCTTGAAAATCACATTATCGTGAGAAATAGCACTCACATAGCCTAAACTTACTTCATTTGATACAAGCTAGTCTATTAAACACAGGTAACCCAAATGACAAACAATACGTCAGGAAACTCAATAAAGACAGCTATGAGCTCTCATTCCCCGTAATTTGTAAACTCATTAAACTCATAAGTATTCAACGCCTGTTTCCCCAAGAGCGTAAATCACACAGACTCATATTGTGTCGAACGGCCATAAAACCTTATAGAGGTACATGGTAACACGGAGTTGACAACTGCGCAATTTTGATCTCGATGCTGTTTATTGACTTGGGAATCATTGTTTTTAATTTGTGCTTAGTGTATGATTGTGTCGATATGGTTTGGCTAAATTTTTTGGGTATCGGTGGTTTGGCAATTTAAAGAAACGTATCATTTATAAATTATATTTATTATGAACTGGGAAGAATTACGCTAGGTATTATTAAAACATGGAAAGCGCCTTTGAAGGCCGTTATTACTTATTAAAGCTTTGTTTGCTCATTTGTTTTCTTTAATGATAAAATTAAAGCCGTCCTTAAAATTTTCTAAGTCGATGGATCCGCACTTGAGATTTGAGCCCTAAATAATAAGAGATTGTATCGGCCTCTCAGCAGTTTTTTGCTCCACAAGTGCTTGTTTCAAATCTAGCGAAGGTCGGGTTTAATTTGCGCTTGCTAGGAATTTCATCTCGTTGAAAGTCACTTCAATGGAGTGAATTTTCAGCTAATTTGTTTCGATGAAAGCGACGGACGTGAAAAGCGAGAAAATTGTAATTGTATGGTCGTATTCACTCTATTCAGCCGTTCGTTTACTTCTCTGTCAATTGCGATATTGCTAACGATAGCTCGGAGGGGAGGAAGTGCCCTTACTAATTCTGTTATCTGTCTTAATTTATGTATCTATTGAAGTTTCTTTGTTACAAAGGAACCCTGAGCTTGAAATTTTCCCAAATTTTGATTTGAGCGTCTCCAATGTTATTCTTATTACAAGACATATTTAAAGTTACAAAAATCGATTATTTTAAAACAGCAGGCGAGGTCCCCAATTATTCTCACATATTCAAACCAAGACCGTAAATTCAGAATCGGTTCGAACAAAGCATGTTCTCGGATAACTAAGCATTAAAGAAGCTCGTGCAATAAATCAGCCGCGTCTTCGCCAACTTTTCGGCGTTCGAGTTATTTACTGACTCTTAATCACTTGAGAAGGTGCTCTGTGAATTATAATTTTATACGTCATGCGTTGAATGTGATTGTCACGTTCGCGATTGATCCCCCTTTTTAGGAGCAACAATATTAGCTAGTTCAATAAAGAAACGAATCTTCAATGGCGGCCAAAGCTGACTTTGACAGATGGTAGGATCAGCAAAAAAGAAAATAAAAATAACGTAAATTGATAATTATTTTATTTATTATTTTGTTAATTATTTTAATTTGTTTGTTGACAAACTGTTTTGTTATGATATTTGTGTATTTATATGAACTATCAAATGACATATACAGAACGCAACAAAATCCCCATTAATATTCGTAGTCTCGTAATTAGCCCATAAACTGAACAACTTTCCCCAAAGAATATATTATTAAAGAAAATATTATTTACTATAGCAAATACATAATTGTTATTCTAAATTTATGATCGGGTTTCGCATAGGGGTCGACAGGTAGTCAAATTCAGGTAGTCAAATTTGAAAATTATAATTTTGAGCAATACATTTCTTTAAATATTTCTTTATTTCTTTGTTTGAGATTCATCATCATCATCAGCCCATATAAGTACCCACTGCTGGGACTATACAAGTGGGAATGGAAGGAAGAAAAGTTCATATTATTTCTTGTCCATATTTTTTTTTTGCAATTTCAAGGCAATTCTCAAAACTTTAAACTCCAATATCTCAGAAACTAAGTGACTCCTCACCCCCCCCTTTGGAGGAGGGATTCCCACCACTCCCCCCTCCCCTCCCCCCCACAAAAACTCGAGGGTTGTATTTGTACACTTCTTCCAAAAATTATAACAGGGAAAATTAAATACATTTTACTTTACCCTATTTTTTTTGCATACCGTACGGCCGTGTGTGAGCGAGAGGGAATGATAAGCGCCGCCATTGAAGATTCGTTTCTTTAAAGAACTGACTAATACTACCGTTTTAATTGCGCTGTTGAATATCATTATTAATTATATTGTTCTCATCATTCTCCTAAACAAATTCAAACAGATTAGATTGCCGATCGTCTACGTTTAAAAGTGTTCAAACAGGATTTAAAATGTTGAAACCTTTTTTCCTAAAAAAGTAACTATCGTTAAGGAAATTCACGTCCCTTTCAATTTTTTATCTTGTTTAATTATTATTTTTCATTAACGATATGGTGTTTTCCATATGAATCCTTTAATAAAAATACAAAATGATGCGCACCACGCAGTCATTAAGTTAACAGCCTTATCAGGTTTCAATTTTTAAATGAAATTTTTTTATTAATTATTTTTGCTTGACACGGAACACAAAATAAGGAGAGTTTGTGTAAATTATTATTTGGGAACTGATAACTGAACTGACAATTTTTGACATGTAATCGCCCCAATACCCAAATAACAATTGAACCTATTGTAATTATTATTTGAAGAAGTAATAACAAAATGAATACAACGGAACTAAAGTATCACATAAATTTCTGGTGAGGGTAGAACCGATGACCTCACAAATACGATGCCGGTCTCGGATTTACTGACTTTTAAAAAGATATACTCCCTGATAAATAAGACGGACTAACCCCTTTTATTAAATTGATGGTAGACTTCGATTTCGTGAAGAACCCTACCTACCCTACGTATACATAACACGTGTATTATACAATTTCGATTCCAGGAGTTCAATAGGAAACACACTTGTCCTATACATTTCTGGAATCTTCCGCATACATTATTCACTTTCTAATCGAAAGTTTTCCCATTCTGCTCAAAATGCATCTCTTCGAAGCTGATAAAAAAGATTTGGCAATATTTATGCTAAAACACCATTCTGAGCTAAGCGACTTTTCACTTGGAATTCTTATCTCCTAACGCTTTTAGGAGCGTTATTGGGTTGTAAAGAAACATTAATAATATGATCGTTAACACAAAGGGACTGGTGGCTAGATAAGCTTCGGGTTTCCTTGCTTGACCTAGATGATAAAGGGTTATACTAAATAAGTTGGGAAAGGATGGGCGGACTTTTATAGTTCGTCTAGACATGAAGTGTGGGGTTCAGAAATACTAAAACTGCTAATATTCATATACCGAGGGAAGACAATAGGTCTTTCTTTTTGGTTATTGCCTGGGTTGGATTTTAGACATTTGACTGAAGAGCTATTATAAATAAATTGTATTTGGTTTTTATGTACAAAATGTGTGGCACCAGCTTCCACCTATTATCCTAAAACTCCTCTCTACCACGAGGTTTAAACAATAAAGTTACAAATATTGCGTAATGTGTATTGTTTCGATACTTGATCAGGTTAAATTTTTTATTAAGCTATTGCATAGTTTCTATCGCGGGCCTTGAGCGCGGGGACCGAATCCAGAAATTCCGTAACGAAAAAACCTCACGCTTCCCACTCCGACGGGCACGGAGGTGTGGCTTGAAGGCATGCAATAGCTTTACCGCGGCAGTCCCCGAGTGCCACACGTCTTTTTTTATTTTTATTTTCTACTAGGTTTCCGCCCGCGGCTTCGTCCGCGCAGTCAAAGAAAAACCCGCATAGTTCCCGTTCCCGTGGGATTTCCGGGATTGCGTCATTTTCCCGGGATAAAAAGTAGCCTATGTCCTTTCTCGGGTATCAAAATATCTCCATACCCAATTTCATGAAAATTGGTTCAGTAGTTTAGGCGTGATTGAGTAACAGACAGACAGACAGAGTTACTTTCGCATTTATAATATTAGTATGGATTTCCCAAATTTAAATTTCAGTCTGCCTTTCAAGAAAATATCAAGCATCGTAGACATATAAACATTTCAATGTCTATATTATCACAGAACTTTCATACACCCGGATTATGTTCGAGGGAGGAATATTTTCTATATACAAGTCCTCTGTATGGAAGGATCACGCTTTTATAAATCACTGGAGTAAAAATAACGGCAGGCATGCATGAATTTTGTGTTGACATAAAATTTAAAAGTATTTTGAAATCTGGTTTTTCGGATATAGTTGCAGTTTTAGGGTAACGTTTTTCATTTAAATTTCACATAGGTACATATTGCTTTCATTTTTTATTAAAAAAAATCTATCTTTTCATTTTGATGAAACTAATATAAGTCAGAACTCAAAGAATACAATACGTAAATAACATAATGTAACAGCCACATAATACGGAGACACACATTAATTTGAGTTCAGGAACTTAACCCTAATATCCACCACTCTTCTAACATATGCGTAAAGCACCCATAGTCTAATCTTGTAGTTACAAGCACTATGCAAATGGAAGAAGTTAACGTATAGGCATTATTTATAAGCAGTTTTATCTTAGTTCAGTGGAAGCGCTCCTGAATCTAGTGCTCTTGTAAAAACCCCACCTGCCTCTAAGCTAGCTGGTCATGAATATTAAACCCGGTTTTACGGTAAAACTGCAGCTATCTTCAAACTATAATTATATTTTAATGGAATCTCTCTTTGTGAAACTTCATAATTCCTGCTGTAATTGTTTACGTGCTTAAATTCCTTTGTGCGGATAGATTATAAACAAAAATATTTTCCATCTATCAGGATATGGATAAAGGTCCTTTGAAGTAACATAAAGAAACAAAAGATAATAAAAAAGATACATTTTAGTAAAGCAAAATATCAAACGTGAATACACAATATTAGTGGGAGATAATACTAACACTATTATAATACCCGTAGTAAATTGAGATTACGCTTTCATAATTAAAACTTTCACAATGCAAACGCTTCAACAGGGCTACTGCAGCACAATAGGTAGATTATCCGCAAAGCCACTATCTCATATTAAAAACGTCATAATATACGATATATCAACGCGAATGCCTCGTTTGGTATAGAATTTCAGTTTAGTAAATATTTACTATAGTCAGCAGATTATTTGCTATTACACGTAGTCTTATTAAGGGGAAAAAATGCATTTACATTCCACTCTTATAAAAACAGTCGCAACTTAAAATTAATCGAGTCAGTGTAACAGAATTGAATTTCGTCATTCAACTTTTTGATAGGATTGGGGGAGAAAGGTACAAAGTTTTTATAATTAAATAGCTGGAAGTGAAATGACGCAGCTTTCTTGCTTCCTTGAATAATTGTTTTCTTTTACCATAGATCAGGATTCACAATTTAACTTTGCCACTCGAAAAAATGTGCCAAAAATTTTCTTGATCCTGTATACCTTTTTTACGATTTGTATCTTGCCAAATATTTCTTCCAGCCCCTCAATCGTGAAACAAAAAACACCAAACCAAAATAGCCAGCAAGCAATTCGATTATAAAGCGGCGCGGGCACGTCGCATTTCGTCTCCAAGACCCGATAAATTTTGTTGGCCATAAATCCGGCCATGTCGATACTGCGAGGAAAACTAGCGACCCTAATAGCTCCTCTAATGAAACTGCTCGAACGTTCAGGTGAATTAATGTTCATTGTGAATTTATTTAAACATTCAAGTATTATCTGGGTTTATTGCCTGGTCTGTGGATTCATGAATGAAGTTTGTAAGCGATTAATTGACAAAGAGGCAGATTTAGTTAGATCCTTGTATTGGAATTGTGTTATACTTACAAAATATATGATGTGTTGTATAATATCATATTATACAGGGTGTCCCACTGTTGGTATACTAAGCTCAAAGGAGGTTATAGTTTTGCATACGCTGAGTACGTAAAAAATACTTATAAAATTCCAAACGCATTCTTTTTTCAAATAGATGAATTTTTAAAACTCTATATTGTACACCCATAACAAGCAACCCGCCCAACTTTGCCACCCGCACGTGAGCTATCGTTTAAGATTATGTTTTCATAGACATAATGCTCACATTAGAGAAACGGTATATGCCGGCTGCGCTAAGCTAAAGAAGAAAACATGAATTTTCAGGAAAAATTTAGCAAAATTTTTTTGGCGTAATTTTGTTGTTTAAGTATTTTTTACGTGATCAGTGTATGCAAAACTACAGGTCCCTTCGCGCTTAGTATACCAATAGTGGGACACCCTGTATATACCAATCATCTTATTTGTAGAACCTGAGTCGAGTGATATTGTTTGTTACTCTTTCACGACAAACATCTGTTTTGGAGCAAATTATACTCATGCTAATTCCTAAAGCATGTGCCCGAAATAATTGACTACATTTTATGCGGGTACCACACGAGGACAGCTGCGGTCTGAACCAAATTGTCTCATAGAAAAAGCCCCGGTTAGAACCGTACTCAAACTTCTAAACAATTAACCCGAGTGAATCTAGGCTGGCAAATACTCACCACTGTTTAATTTGATGTAAAAGCAAGTGTTCAGTCGTTGACTCGGATTTTGATATGCAGTGTAAACTTTGCAACAGTTGTATATAGCCTAAGACATCTGAAAATCTATACTAATATTATAAAGCTGTAGAGTTTGTTTGTTTGAACACGCTAATCTCAGGAACTGCTGGTCCGATTTGAAAAATTCTTTCGGTGTTAGATACCTAGCCGATTTATCGAGGAGGTTATATATCATCACGCTACGACCAACAGGAGCGGATCAATGCGGGTAAAACCGCAGGGCACAGCTAGTTAAATTATGTTTCTACTGCGTAAGTTGAGTTGGCATTAAAGGAAGTAAGAAAAGCATCCGATTGCAATAAAGATTGCTAATGGTATTTATGGGAACGATGTTTTCGATAAAATATGACAATTGCGAGACGAAATCTGGTAATTTTCGTATTTTATGTTGTTATAACTTGCCACCAATCGTAAGATTGGTTTCATAACCTTTTTCAATAAATGAGACTGAAAAAAAAGCTTTCTGATCTTCATGAACCTTAATAATTGACAAGTTTATCAGGAAATACATCAGAAGATTATCCCTAATAAAGTAGTTTTAAAGGAACTTTATAACCTAATTTTTCAGGAATACACAACCACCTGTGCTGTTACCTCATTTTGATCAAAAATAAATATGGAAATGTGAAACTATTCATAATGAGTCCATTCACGTTCGAAATTAATTCTTGAGCCATGAAATTCAAGCTTTTTAAAAGCTTTAGCAAGTTTAGGAATTATAATACTTTTACATTCAAATGAATTCCATTGATGTAGCTTGTATTAAGGTTATTTCAGCTATTTTTTCAACGAAAATAAAAATATGAATGAAAGTATCAAGAGAAATGTCTGGATTACATAAAATGTATGCATACGCATGAGATGGGACATACAATATATAAACTGAAATGCGTTTTTTCGTTCTCAAAATCGTCCTAAATGTACAATTTGTTTCTTACAATGGTGGAGAATTTCTAAATCTTTGTAAATAGCACTAATTCAGATTAAATGATTATATAGCAAAACAAATACATGTAAGTAACATAAAGCAAACGAGCCGTGAATAGATAAGTTGTAGATGTCTTGTCGATACCAGAGAGAGTGAGGCAATGGATGCGGAAGTAAGGGTGTGGCTAGAAGATGAGCGGGAGCGGGAGCGGAAAATAAAATTGTTTGTGTTTTATATTTTGAGGATCAATAGGGAAGTGGTCAAGACCACGCTCGATGGTAAGGCGAAGATTTAAATAAGTATGAATAAATATAAGGTCGTAAATGGTTAGGTAAATAGGTAATGGTTAGTAGGTAGGTCTAAAGGTTTAGGTATGATCGAACTGAATTATTGTTTCAACGTTGTATAAAATCCGTTGTAACTTATTCCTTAAAATATTTTAACACACACACTTGAAAGGTAGAATATGTAGACAGATATATTGTAGCCGTAATAAGGCTGGGGGGACAAAGTTTATATATATTTCCTCTTTATAGCTTCGAAGGGAAACAACTTAAAAGTTCCTTTGTACATTAAATGAAAAAAATACTCGCTATCTCATGTTTATCGTCGTAGTCTCATACGGCCTAAATAGGACGCCGCACTCAGTATATATTTGCTGGATTAGTAGCTATTAGAAAAAGTAGCGTATTGCGGTTAAACATCGTATATATCTGTATCGTTGAGATCGTTTCATAAAAAGTACTACGTAAGTAAAAATGTACGACTCTGGAATTAAAAGAAACGAAAAGTATTTTTATGTTGAAGTTTTTATGTAGTATTTTAACTGGAAAAATTCTTCAATTTTATACTATTCTTGTGTTCTTTACTGTATCAAAATAATGATACATTACAACGATGTATGAATTTTCCAGACTTTTTATGTTGAGCGTTATTAAGCTATTAATAACGCTCAAATATATATACAAAACTAGCGGCCCGCCCCGGCTTCGCCCGTGGTACATATGAAAAATAGATGTTGGCCGATTCTCAGACTTACCCGATATGCACAGAAAATTTCATGAGAATCGGTCCACCCGTTTCGGAGGAGTATGCAGACTAACATTGTGACACGAGAATTTTATATATACAAAATATTATGAAATTTATGTTCATCAATATACAAAAGCTATACGAATGTCTAAATATAACTACCTAAGGCCAATTTATTATAAGAGATAAATAAAAGACTCGTTTCGTTATTTATAGACGTGGAAAATTAAATATTGATTTGCTTCGATATTATAAGCAGGATTGTAATTTGTAGACTGAACATAACAATACCTGTGTTATTCTATTTTCGTTTATAAGCTATAAGCTTTAATCAATGTTTATTATAATAAATGAGCAATTATATTTGAAGCTTTGTTGTTTCAATGTGAATTCTAGGTCTCTCATATACTATGGAAACATATTATATATTATAAGGGCTTTGTCTGACGTAGGTTTGCGTATCAAGTATTTCATACAGCCTGTAGAATATACACTCGTAAGTCTATACGTAATCTTACTACATATGATATACTTTTTCGTCACACTGTAAAACTATTCTTACATATTCCTATCTTTACACAGTCTATAGCTATACAGTATATAGTATACAGTAGTAGCTATGACTATTATATCAGCTAGATAATACTCATTCAGTGGATAATCTCATTACCGGCCGCTGAACCGCTCGTCTGTTTCACTTTTAACTTTATTGCTTTATCGATTGTCACTCACACCGTCATGCGACACGTGATACGCAATTTTCGTGTTCAAAATAGGTTTTTTTTAATTGAAGTATAATTTTTATCTCTTTAGCTGATATAAAATAAAATAAAATGCTTATAATTATATGATAGACTTCAAAGAATAGAGAAAATTGATCGTGGGGCGCGATTCAAATAAGCAACTTTCTGTAGTACCGTAGCCATGCCATGATCTCACTTCAGCAGTCTATAAAATGGTCAAATGTTTTTAAAACGATTTCGATAAAGGTAGTTGTAAACGTGTACGAAATATCCTTTGAACTGAAATCTGTTTACTTAGGAATAGAGTAAAGCCACGGTATAGAGACGTTACGACAGCACTTTCAATCACAATCTTTTGAACTATAGTAGTAGTTAAATAACATAATGATATTACTGTATCAGTAAGACTAGTATTAAAACAGTAGACATCATGTTACGGTATTATTCTAATAAAAAAAAAAGTGAAGTCCCGTGTCCCCGTAGTGGGGTAAGGGGCAGATGCATTATTCATACATATCTGTTTCACTGATCGATTTTCTTTAGGGAGAAGTAGGTGATCAGCCTTCTGTGTCCTGCCAGACCGAGACATTTTTTTTTCTTCGTCTCCACCGGGAATCGAACCCAGGACCCCTCGGTTCTACGCTCACGCGTCAACCACTGTACCAAGGAGGCGGTCAATTCTAATCAACATTTGTAGAAATAACTTGAAACTCAGAGACAAGAAAAAGGTACCATGACCTAGATATTTATACAAATATACGTAAAAAGGATCGAAAACTATATTACAGGAATCATACATTAACATCTAGTGACAACTATATGTAAGGGTTACAGCCGGCTTGCATAATGAATCAGCTGGATTTGCATTTTATCACACGCGATTGAACTAATGCCTCAGCTGTGCTCAATAAGGGCATGTGTTTAATTTATTGTACACAAAACAATGCACCTTTACAATTTACAATACAAAATATAGTGTTGCTTTTACAATTACACTTATATTATACAAAATACAGTGTGCCACTTTTACAATTAAACTGGTACTATACAAAATTGCAGTCTGGCACTTTTACAATTATATTTATGTTGAACGAAATATAGCGTGGCATGTAGACGCCAATTTTATAGTGAGTTACGTGATAATTAAAAAGTGCAGTGCTTTTAAATTGCTATTTATTTGTTGCTAGTTTTAGAGCATGCTTTCTTTGGCATAATACCCAGATATAAAAGGTTCTAGTGCTAAATGTATAATCTATATCTGAACAAACTTTTATACTGTTACAAAAAACTTTTATGCTGTCGCTACTAACTGTTAGGAAGATTGTATCGATGTGCTCTATGAAGACAGTTATATTGAAAATGGCGGCTATTACACTAAACATAATGTTAAAATGTGTGTTAAAATGTTGTGTTTTAATATCCTTGTTTCAGGAAGTAATTATTCTTACTATCCATACTGATCATAAAATCGTAATAAAATCTATTTCAATATTTACTATTGATTATTTTAGTTCGATTTTGAATACTGTTATGTACTTTAAATGTAAATCACCTGAAATTCTATACATAACATAAGGGTCTATGTAACGCAGTGTAAGTTAAAGTAAACGTCTCGAGAGGGTATGCCGTTTTAAAACGAAACCAATCTGTGGCTTCCAACAGACAGACGAACTTACTCTGCAATTTATAGCTACCCACCTTTTTGTTAGTTTCGAATTTGGATTCTGTGTTTCAAATTGTTCCTCAAAAACGTATATTTATTTCTTTCGAGATAAAATTTCCTCTCGTTTATGAATATTAAATATGTACTAGTTGTGGCCCCGTGGTTTTACCCACATTGCTCCGTTCCTGTTGGTCATAGCGTGATGATAGGTTATACCTAAGACTTCCTCGATAATTGGGCCGAAATAATTTTTCAAATCGCCCAAACAAACTCTTCAGCTTTATAATGTTAAAATTAGTATAGATGTTTGCATGCATATGCGTGAATCGATTTTTTGTAAAAGAACAATTTTGATGTCCAAATAATATGACATTTAAAAATAATCCACTTTTTCTAGACTACAAACCTGAAAATCATTTTATCACAAATTGTATTCCAGAGCGCGAAATGAGATTCAGTCTCATTCTTTCATTACAAAAGTAAGATTAGACTCTATTAATGTTCACTTCATAAAACTTTGGACAAAAAGCTGTTATCCCGAAGTATTGTGAATGATTTCCGCTCGATCGGCTGCGTTTTTGATGCTTTAAATTGACTTTGTATAGAGGGAAATTTATGATAAGCCTTCTGGAATTTTCTACAGTCTTTGGTAAAATTTAACTATTGTATTAATTGAAAGGGACTAAAACCGATAAGTTGGGCTTCTTCTATCTAGGTATACTAATATTATAAAGTTGAACAGTTTGTTTATTTGAACGGGCTAATCTCAGGAACTACTGGTGCGATTTGACAAATTCTTTCTGTGATAGATAGCCCATGTATCGAGGAAGGCTATAGGCTATGATATATCATTACGCTTAACGCTAAGACCAACAGGAGCGGAGCAATGCGGATAAAACCGCACAGCACAGTTAGTCAGGTATATTTTAGGTATAATTTTTTTGTAAAATATCATCTAATATTAATTTATATAAATTATATTGCAATGATTGAAGTGCAGTAATAATAATATGTGTTGTCTTGAATGTCGATCATACGAGATACATTATAATAGAATACTAAAAAAATATTTACTTAAATTATTATAAGTATTTTAGTGTTTTATTTGCACATGTTCTGTTCATGTATTTGTTTAACTTTTGTTTGTATTTATCTGCATACGAGTTATTTAAATGAATTGTTTTACAAAAGCAATGTAAATAAAGCAAAAATCTCAGCATATTGTTGATTAAAATGTGTCGAATGTTGGAGTTTCCATCAGCGTATGTTTCACATTTTTGAAGAATAATTTTTACATTTGTGTATTCGCCACACCTTCTACAAAATGTTTTCATATTTTTGGTTGAAACATTTTTATTTCAAAAACCTTTCCCGTAATTTTAATAACGACATTTGAAGTAAAAATAATGAAATAATATTTGGAAATCTGTTTCTGTATTACGGCTAAACAATTGAACTAATTGTATGAGAGCTTTCACTAAAATAGCTGTGTCTGAAGAATTATTTTAAACAATAATATATTATTTTCTCTAAATAAGGGTAGATAAGGTAAGCTTTCTACATTCATTTACGTAATACAGGCTTAGCAATACCAATTGATTCATATTACCTTTTTGCCTTATCTTTCCGCTTCGATATTGTAACTCGTCAGCAAACGTTGCGTCTAAAGGCTTTGTCAGATAGAAGGCGTACATACCGTGCGTCAGAATATAGCGTCGCCGAGCTATGACGTCGAATTGTGTTGTATAGTTGCCGGCTCGTAACTTGACAAAAAGTCCGGCAAATTTCTTGAATAAAAAGTATTGCGAATCGAGTTTTAGTACCTTTTTACATGAGCAAGCTTCCCTCACTACGGCACTTTACGCTATACTAAACGATAATATACCGTTATACAAAACGACAAAGCTCTGACCCGCGCTAAGTAGTAAGTAACTACACGTTCTATCTGACGTCAATAGCGCCTAGTAGAATTAAATCACGGTGTCATAGCGCGGCGTAGGTTAGCGATCTGATGCGGTTAAAAACGCGTTCTATCTAATAAATCCTTAACCCATTGCAACGCTCTATTGCCAAATTTAATTTTGCGCCGTAATGGCTCGCTATCAGCGGGTTTAATATCAAATAACAGCCTTCCCACAAACGTAGTGAATTCCTGGAATATTACATTGTTTAGAATTATGGAGATGAGGTATGTGTTTGGGATTAATTGCGAGAACTGGCCCTGAGCTATTTATATGATATCAGTTGATGCGGTGTTTGGCATTTTCTATCACATGCTTTATGAAGTTTTCACACATGTATGTAATTGTATTACATATAGACATCTATATTTATTACGTGTAATGCCCTCTTAAAAAACATTTCAGGCTTTCAATATATTTTATTCTCTCGCGTGTTATACATAATATTATAGGAATATTCCTATTCCTGCGACGCACGTAGCTCCGAATTTGCATCCCCCATTTCACGCCTTTTAAATTGGCGGCGTAGAAGTAACTTACTGCTTTTAATTCAGATCAATCTCATAAAATGTTTACTTGTAAAAATTGGTTGTCTGTAAAGTCGGTTTACTGACGATAGTTGAACGTGACAACGGCCGATTGTGCTTCTTTGTCGCTCGTTCCGCGCTCTCGCTTGCACTTCAAGCCTTACATGGAACGCCTCAGAGCGAGGTAACGCCGCATGAGTCATGTTTTTTCGTGCGTGCAGCCGGCTCTATCGAATTATAAGACGTTGTCACGTCAAAAACGTACTCTTAGGATACCGTACCTTCTAGCCTAAAATCATTCTGAATTTAATGATTTGAGTACGGGTGGTAGATATGTTAATGCACATTTAATTTATAATTTACAACATCTATATGTTTATTTGAATTTACAACGCTATTCAGCTTCCTGTTTTTATTAGCTCTTACTATCGATTTGTCTATCCGTTGGTTTATCTATTCTATATGATCTCTAAATAAAGCTTGAGGCATAACGATGTAATATAAATAACATCGTTATGCCTCAAGCCTTATTCTAATTAATAAACGAGAACATACAAGATAAAGTTGGTAATTTGAAACTGCGCTTATCAATTCGCGTCACGGGTTTATTGGGCCAAATCTCGGTCCTCAGTAAACGATTTCCTTAAGGGTTTAGGGATTACATTGATTGAAATTATCCGTATTGATGTGTTGGATATGTTCATGTGGATTGATTGCGGCTTTAGTCATGGGATGGTAAATTTAAATGACGTTTTTAGGTGGGTTTTGTGCTAATAGTAGTCGATGTTTTAAATTGGTGAAAGTTCTAAATGTTTGTAGACTGTAGTTATTGTTAAGTATGATGGATACATCATAGATTCAAATAGTAGTGTAGAGTCTGTTTATTTTTAATGACTATGTAAAGCGCATCACACACGGTGAAGATAATGTAAAATATATATTATCTTAGCGCATAACACACGACGAAGATAATATATATTTTACCTTCAATATCTTAAAATACCAAGCCATCTATAGGCCGGGAGATACTGACACAAAATTTCGGGTCATTTGTAACAGGATGGCGGTTCTACAGGGGTCTTAGTACGCAATGACATAAAGAAAAATGATGGTCAGAACGCTGATACCGGATACCTTAAGATACTGTAATATTTTATATTAGAGAATTTTAACATAAAATATTATAGTATCTTCACCGTGTGTGATGCGCTTAAGTCTTAAAACAAAACGATAGTTAAAATAAAACTTGAAATTACAAGACATTAAGAAACAAACAAAAAGATAAAGCATCTATATAGATTACCTTCTGTTTCTGGACGAATAAATTTACCAACGGTATCCTAGCATTATTCAAAGACTAAGATTCCTCCAGACTCCAGATAGGTATTAAATTTGATTAGTTATGCAGATTTCGTATCCCTTTGTCTCCTGTTTTGCATGTTATTTTGATATCTTGTTCAATGTATGCACAACAATTGGATCGGATATTTGCTAGATGTTTTGTTAATTTCTTATTTAAATATTTAGGTCCTAATAAAAATATAGACTTAAGTAATATTTTGAAAACAATCAAATAAAAGAATAAACCAATAGTATTGCATGGACGGCATAATTAATAAAAAATCAGTCGCGTACCAAACGTTAAATTACAAATGGATATGTATTTATTTTTAAAACTTCATTTTCAACCAAAACACACTTCATAATAGAAAACCTGTTTGAAGACTTTATTTACCGTATTGACTGTTACGTCACCGCATTTTTTGCTTTTCATTATTGCCTTCATGAATCTTTCAGAGTCATACATCCAATTGTACAAATACAGATGTGACAGCATGATTTAAACCTACAGTTAACCCCGCATTGTTCAAAAGCTCGTTTAGGCGTACAATCAATACGGCGTTACGTGCCAAGCGTTGATTTTTTGTCGGCCACAGCGCCCGGGGGAAATCATATGTCGGCAACATGTCGGCCAGCTTGGGGGTTGTCGGCCAGTTTTGGGAGATGTCGGCCAACTCTATCGCTAACAATTTGATGGACGTGGATCTTTTCGGATGAAGGGATATGTGTTGTTTTGATGTGAATGGCTTACGGGAATTTTCATGAGTCGTTTGCGGTTTTCCTTCGTTTTATTTAGAATCCATACATTTGTAGGTAAAATTCAGATAGAACAATTGGAATTGTCGTTTATGTTTTTTTTTATTTCCTATAAATTAGGAATTTTAATATCTAAAAAAAAAAATGTTGTGTGGTTTTATGAAACCACGGTAAAAGTGAAACTGTTCGAACGGTTCCGAACACTGCTTTGTGTAGCGCATGTCGCGTGACGGTCGGCTGCCGAGTAGGTATACCTACTCGGCAGCCGCGATACACGCGACATGCGCTACACAGACCAAAAAGTTTGAGACGATGTAATAAAAGTTTCACTTTAAAAAGGAAGAGTGAAATCGTTAGATACGTAAAATCTGTACGCCATTTATAACAATTTGTTTGAAAATACAACATCTTTTAAATCAATAGGTTTACCTACTGCAAAAGTTTAAATTAACCATCTTCATGAATCAACTCAGTCTCCTTTTTATAAATACTACATTAGCCCATATATCGTTACGAAAAGTCACTTCAAGTTCCCAAAGAACTAAAACCTTAAGGAACCGGTGGGGAATCGAGACTAATTGTACTTAACGGGTGCCATGAGACACTTCGCGTCTGGTTCAATGACCTGACTTCTTGGTACCCCCAAAATCGTCCAGACGTATAATTAATGTTCCCCGTGCTTGCTTGGCAGTTTTATGGTATGAATTTATTTGTCTTGTTCAGAGGTTTTAATATTGTGTATGAAATTTGAATTTAAATGCAACTTAAATTTGTCATGTTTTGGCTTATGCAAATATGTATGTTTATAATTCACGGGTATGATTAAGTGTGGTGACTAAAAGGTCGATCTCCTAATTGCTAAGAAAATACAATCACTAAAATAGATGGAATTTTAATTATAAAACACTAGCTTTCCACCCGCGGCTTCGCCCGCGTTTTCAAAGAAAAACCCGTTCCCGTAGGATTTCCGGGATAAAACCTATCCTATGTCCTTTCTCGGGTATCAAAATATCTCTATACCAAATTTCATGCAAATTGGTTCAGTAGTTAAGGCGTGATTGAGTAACAGACAGACAGACAGAGTTACTTTCGTCGCATTTATAATATTAGTATGGATTAATATTCGCAACTGTAATGAAAAACTGTTTTGTTAAACAACAAATAATTTTTAATTCCGTTTGAAAGTCATTAATTTCTAAATGGAATTAACGTTGCTTATTATAAAACAAAAGATATAAAAAATATATAAAGGGAACGTTGTATTTATAAGAGCTCAACTGGGATAAAGATTTATTATAATTAAGCTATTGCATAGCTTCTATCGCGGGCCTTGAGCGCGGGGACCGAATCGAGAAATTCCGTAACGAAAAAACCTCACGCTCCCCACTCCGACGGGCTGTGGAGGTGTGGCTTGAAGGCATAGCATGCAATAGCTTTACCGCGGCAGTCCCCGAGTGCCACACGTCTTTTTTTTCATATAAGCTGTGAGGAGGGATTTTCCTTACTTACCTACTCAAACAGACAGCGATTGACTATCTTTCTTCTTATATATAAAAATTATGATGAATCGCAAAATGTGTTGGTAAGCGCATAACTCGAGAACGGCTGAATCGATTTCGATAATTCTTTTTTTATTATATTCCTTGAAGTACGAGGATGGTTTTTATGTAGAGAAAACGTAAATATGTACCACGGGCGAAGCCGGAGCGGACCGCTAGTTTTTTATAAAATTAAGGCTCTGATTATTATTAATGTATCTTTTGCTATATTTTCTTTTACTTCCCTTTCTTGTGGAGAAATATTGTATAGGCACGGCTCCCAGGGAAGTGTTACGTCGGATTCCTATCGACTACATCATATTCTACTAATTCGGTGTATACGCAAGTATTTTTTAAACCTATGTGTATTGTGTATATTGCGTTTTTGAGCCAAAACGAAAGATTTTGATGTAATTTAGCATCGATAGAAGATCTTGAAGAATAATCAAACAGACACATATTTTTCTCGCGAAAAACAAACTTGAAAGGAATGCGATAGTGGGTGAAAATAAATCTTTCTCAGCGAGAACTTGCACATGCAGTAATGATTAAATTTTAAAACATGGTAATCAAATTTGTTTATGTTATAATGGTTAAATTTTTAAAAAGGATAATAACAATTTGAGACGATCAAAATCAAACAAACATAAACAAACCTTATTTCTCACAACAACCACATACAATGTATTCATAATTCCATACATAATAACACTTGAGACTTTAAAAAGTCGAATCCAATTTGTACCGCAGCGACACGAAATTTGTTGATAAAAAGTTTGAGGTTTCAGTTAAAACTTCTTTATCGCCACTTGTTACAATACTGAGGTAATGAGTTAACTTGTATCTGCTATGTTATTTTTATAACGAAATCGTTATTTTTGCCGCTTGTCCATGCGTCGCCTGGGTAGACTCAGGATAAAAACAATGACGATAAGAGGGAGGACCAAGTGCCGCCAGATCTTTTATACAATTTTATACCTAAAAGAGAAAATACGGAATTGTTTAAATACATTGGCAAATACAATATTTAAATCTAAATCTAATAAATCCCCATATAGGATAATTACTAGTTATTATTCTGTGATATAGTTAGGTAAGTATACGAATCTTAGAAATATCGCATTACATTTTTATTTGGTCGTGTTATAAGCGACGCACGTTGATAAACAATGTGAAATTCATAATTAAGTCGTAGTATTATCTACAATTTCATTAGTGATATTATATCAAGATCGGTCAGTGCCCTCGCACGCTCAATATCCTAACATAAACTTAACGTAATTGAACGGCTCCTGAACTTAAAATTGCCTCGTGAATCGTGATGTATAGTGTATACTATAATGCTATCAATTTATTTGGGTCTTATGGGTAAGTATTTATTATTAAAGTGTAGGTGGGTGAGGTAGGAAAAGATTACTTTTTAGGGCTCCGTACCTAAAGGATACAAATGGTGTATTTCCGTTGCTGATACATATAACAATAAACACTAAAAACTGATTAAAATTAATGTTTTTTTTGTCATGCAACACATTTTTTGTCGTTTTGGATAGAGAATGGAACCGGTCATTATCTATTACTTGCCTATTACAACGTACAGGTATGTGTAATGTATTGCATATTACATTAAACCTGTGGCACAGCAAAACATATCTATCAATGAGTACTGTAAAATAGCCCAAGTGTGAGCGTGGGGAGGGGGTTGGTAGTGCGCCAGTCGCGATGTCCCACTTTCCGTTCATTATGTAAGACGTTCCGAAATATTGGTTTGTTTTGCTTTGTTACTACAGCACATCTACAGTTTGTGTAGTGGCACCTTCAACGACAGTGGAACCTTTTACAGATAACTATGCTTTTACAGATGACTGGGGAGGTGATGTTACAATATATTTCGATAAATAAGGATCGAATTAGTAAAGTGAATGCCATTTCGTTTCGCGTATTTAGTTTTTCTAGTGAATTTTTCTTGTATAATTATCATATTGGTTTTGAAATCTGGGGGCACGGCAGTGCCCCCGCCAAGTCGAGCAAAAAAAAAGCGGCACGGCCGTACCATCCTTTTCTCGAAGCAATTCGGGCCTTTTTCGACCCCCTATAATTCGGTTGTGGATAAAGCAAGAAACCTGAATCTTCAGTAACTAATCCGGCATTGTATAAACACGGAATATTTAAAATTTCAGTCAATTTGAACCAGTAGTTTAAGAATGACAACTTGTTAAAGTTTCTAAATTTTGTCACTCACTGACTCACCGATCATCAAAAGTCCAAGGCACTTCTAGCAGACTTAGAAGCTTCATATTTGGAATACATATAGAGTTTAGTGTCTTAATCATGGGAAAAATTAAATATTTTGTAATTTCGGTCCAGTTTTCCAAATACACCAACTGCATCAATAACTTTGTAAACCCATATAAATATATGGGATTACAAAGTTATTTATGCAGTTGGTGGTTGGTGGTGGTTATAAATTTAATAGGTGTAGATAGGTACCTACCATATGAGGCAAGGGAGGGGGTATAGGGTGGGTAAGGGTGTGTTTAGCCCATGAAACTGAACAACATTATTACTTGTAAAATGGTCGACGTAATGAAAAACACATGATTGGACATGTCTTGAAGTACGAAAATCTAATAAAACAATATATTATAATTTAAATTAAATCTGTTATATATAAATTGTTGGCGCGACTAGCCTCCTTACAGACAGACTGGCCTCTATTTTACTCTATGACTGACAAGCAAAATATACGCCAAAATGACAGAACAATGAAATGTGAATGCCTTCGAGCGAGCGGCAGCCGCACGCATACGTGCGAGCGCCCTCATGCTGTTCGGATGTGCCTCGAAACCTAACCTATAAGTTTGCGATTTTCATTTATAATTTCGATTGATAAATTACATTTACGACTAAAAGGCTTGCTCATTAGTTTACTGATATTATTTGCTTACGATTGGGATGTTGTTTGGTTAATTTTAAGGAACTTACATAAATACCTTAGTCTTCAAATATAATTACTTAATAGTGTCGGTCGAAATAACGAGACCAAATTTACGTTTAAGTATTAATTGTATTCTTACATGAAAAAGAGGAAGACTACATAAAAAAATAAGAAAATATCATAAGACCTTTAACAAAATTCGTTAGAAGTAGATGGTATCAAAAAGAAAGGCTCTACAAAAAGAAGTGAGATCCCATCAAAAACATCCTGTAAAAAACCCAAGTCTCGCAGCTCAGTCTTTCTACCGTCAAAAGTTGTGAGATCCATGTAATACCAAGTCGGTTAATCTATTTAGTGTCTACTTGAAGGACCTTCTGTCTTAAGTTATTACATAAGTTATTATCATGCCAATATTAAAAATATTTAACGTTTTAAACAAATAGATCGACTTGGACATCGCATGAAAACAAAATGAATATTACAATATTATATTAGATTCTTTAGTCTCTCGCGCCTCACGCGATTGAAACTCTCGTTCCTGTTGGTCGCTGGCCCGTCGTGCTGTGTAGTGTGATACATACTAATAATCAAATCAAGCGATGTCCAAGTCGATCTATTTGTTTAAAACGTTAAATATTTTTAATATTGGCATGATAATAACTTATGTAATAACTTAAGACAGAAGGTCCTTCAAGTAGACACTAAATAGATTAACCGACTTGGTATTACATGGATCTCACAACTTTTGACGGTAGAAAGACTGAGCTGCGAGACTTGGGTTTTTTACAGGATGTTTTTGATGGGATGTCATTTTTCACATTATGGTCCTGTCTTGATATCTGATTTTTTATTTGCTATTATTATCTAAGATTCAACTCACGTACCATTAAGAGAGTCCCGTTCCCTATTTCATTGCATAATACATAAGAAACAATCCTTATCTAACCAAACATAGACTGAGTGGTCCATTTATTTTATATGTTATTTAGTTTTTCTGACATAAGCTGTTCCTGTATCGAGAAATCTCAACCAACTGTGAAACAAGATCCTTGTAAAAGTACTTATTTTATGCTACAGCTAAGCGTTATCAAAACATTACATACTAAACCCTTCTTCTATAACCACTCTATAAATAAAACCGAATATACCTACGTTCAGAAATATGTATTACTAGCTTACCGCCCGCGGCTTCGCCCGCTTTGTCTAAAACCTAATAAATTATATACTAAAACCTTCCTCTTGAATCGCTCTATCTATTAAAAAAAACCGCATCAAAACCCGTTGCGTAGTTTTAAAGATTTAAGCATACAAAGGGACATAGGGAAATAGGGACAGAGAAAGCGACTTTGTTTTATACTATGTAGTGATAAATTATGATATAGGTATATAGTGATTATAGTTAAGAAAATATTTAATTTCTAACGTTTGTCAGAACTTTAGCAATGTTTATTAAACAAAAGGATACGTTACCTAAAAACCTCGTTCCTAGAAAAGCTTTCTACCTTTCTGAGTACAGATGGACTAGATTTATATAGGACTGTGTACGGTACAAGCGTTACAACGTAAATCTATACGTTATATTGTAGTTATGAATAATTTGACATAGTGCGCCATTTCAATGCTGTATTATTTGTATTTAATATTGTTAAACAGGATCAAAAATGTTATATGTGTATTAATTTTTGGTTAAAAATTTTCAGTTAATTTTCACATCTAATTTGTAATTTTAATCAATGTTTTGCACGCCTCATAAGCGAAGCGTTGAGGTGGGTACTACTGTCGCTTCGCGCAAAACATCTGATTTTTCAAACTTAAAATGTCTTTATGTATCATACATTGCACTTGTAAGATAATACATACACACACATATTAAGAAAAAACACTATTTTTAACGTTCATGATATTTTTGATGTCATTTTTGTTATTTAAACTAGTTAAAAAACAGTTTAAAAAAGTTCTGTCTTGGACGTCCGTGTGTCTGTATGTGCGGATCCTTTTTCTTGTTAACACGATAGCGACCGAAATACTTTACTAATCGAGTCTTTTTTTTTTCTCTTACGCTTGAGTATGCTCAGGAATAGAACCCTTTCATTTTTCAGGGTCTGATTCGATGTGGTTTAATTGTTATTAAATAAACAAAAATAATAATTAATAAATATTTATTAAAAAAAAAATTATGAGGCGTGCACTTTTGGATTTTCCAAATTATTTTACCTATTAGATGTGTTATCTATTAAAAATTTGATCTTTCGATTAATAATATGCGGAAAAAATGATTTTTTATGTTCTGTGAACAATTGATAAAAATCCTTCCCTAATAATATTTTTTTTTGGTTTTGATCCTTATTAATAAAACACTGGTCAGTATGTGTTCTGTATATAAGGTACCTATATAGTTATACATACGTAGCTATATTTCACGTTGCTCTAAAAACGTTATAAACACATCCAAGCTCTGACGTCATGGTTTGAAAGCACACAGCTTAATCGCGCGTGAAGTTGCGAACGTGCTCTATGTAAACGATCGTGTTAATTAACGTTCGCTAAATGGCACTGTTTGAGCTAAATATCGCTTTGTTTGATGACGATGATTGAGTACATGAGGTGTGATTTGTGTTCCGGGTTCCGTATAGTAAGTTATTAAAAAAAAAGACGTGTGGCACTCGGGGACTGCCGCGGTAAAGCTATTGCATGCTATGCCTTCAAGCCACACCTCCGTGCCCGTCGGATCGGGGAGCGTGAGGTTTTTTCGTTACGGAATTTCTCGATTCGGTCCCCGCGCTCAAGGCCCGCGATAGAAGCTATGAAATAGCTTAAAAAAACATACAATAGAGAGTGGTACTGTGTTGATAGGTATGATTTGGTTATAGTTTGTTGGAAGGTAGATAGTACGAAGAAACAACCTTCTGAATATTATTAGGACAGCGATTACTGACATTTACTATTCATAAATTTCCCCAATACTTTGTTAGGATCAAGTTTTGTACGTAGAATTTTTAAGTACAATGTCTGTAGTAGCAGTTGATTATATAAGTATTACGATCTACAATCATTCCATAGAACGTCTCAAGTGTTCAATTCATGGAAAATATAGTAGAAAAAATTGCCTATTTTACCGATACAAAAGTGCTCTTGAAAGAAGCCTAAATATATAATATCAAGTTTGAATTTGTTACGCATACTTTTTAGTTTGGGATCTAGCTAATATTTACTAAGTCTTTTAATACATGAATATTTGAGTAGAACCTTACTGAAAAGCAACTTGTTTAGGGATTTAGGCTATCCATTACTGGAACATGACTCATGAGTGCTACCTATAGTGTATGGATGTAGGTCAGCCCTAGATGTATAGAAATTAGAAATCTCATGTTTCAGTATTGACAGTTGTAGCTAATGATCATTTATTGTGGAGCAAGCTAATTATTGTTTAGTATTTATTTATTTTATTATGATTTATAATTTTATATGCTTTTTATTGGGGTTGGCTCTAAAATTAATAGAAAAGTAAAATATGTTTTTTTTCTATAAACTTCGTTTGAATGTAAGATAATCAAACTCAAGATTTCTTATAAAACCACTTTTGAATCGTCATAACATTTTTTAACATTTACCACCACCGATTCGGCAAGCAGTATCTATGGAGAACGGGCAAGAAACTCCATAGTTGCTCTTTAAAAATCATGTCAATGTTACACTTTATTTGAGATAATATGTAACTATGTACATAATATATGCCAAAGAACTGTCCTGTTCTTACGCGACAACCCGCTAATACATAATCAAATGTTTGTTCCTGAATTGCAACTCAGAAAAAATGTAGAGTTCACATAGATAAAGTCATTATCTACAGTATACACACTGCAATATATTTTTAATTTTAGCAACAGATTTATTTAAACTTAACCACTAACTCACAGAAAATGTTTGGCAAGGTACCCTAATCAGATATCAAAATGAGATATATTATATGACCATACAGTACTGAATATATAAATTATTTAATCAAAAATATCCATCAGTCAACCCGTATCAGAGGAGTTAAGTGTACACTGTGACGCGAATATACAGATACAGCCTGTCCTTAATCCATATCAAATGTATGAAATATCCCAAATCTGCTACAATACCATTTATGTATTCTATTGTGTTCTGAATATTACTTTGTTCTTTTCTGTCTAGCCAGCCATATGGTAGCCGTTATTGCAATAAAACTAAATACGGACGCATCGTGTGCCGTTTTAATAAATATGTGTAGGAGGCTTTTGCTTTCAGTAAGCGATTAAACCAATAGATAATGGGCAGGTTAATATGTGCACTATATGCATTTACTTTGCAGGCAATAAAAATAAATTTAACACAACAATTATTCAGTTCATATTTTATAACAATTTTAATACATCTTAAAATATGTTAAAGTTACTTAAATTGAGGAACGAAGGATTGAAGTGACAGAGGTTTTTCTTTTTTAAAGTACTCGACGTGCATAAATAATTTACAGAAAATCTGAACCACACGTATTAAAAACATGTCAGGTGTCGATCACAAAACAATGAAATGTAGGTACATTGTACCTACTTACAATTCAATATTGCATTATGTAGATAGTGATAACGAGAACTATCCAAAAATTACTTAGATTTTTAGATTTACTTAAGTGAAGGTGTGCTTAGGTTTGATTTACGTTTTAGTTAGATTACCAAATGCCGACTATCCGAAAATTCCGACCAATATTGCCAAATATATTACACTAGCGGTCCGCCCCGGCTTCGCCCGTGGTACATATTTCGTAATAAAAAGTAGCCATGTCCTTTCTCGGGTATCAAAATATCTCCATACCAAATTTCAAGCAAATTGGTTCAGTAGTTTAGGCGTGATTGAGTAACAGACAGACAGACAGAGTTACTTTCGCATTTATAATATTATCAACTATGGATTTAAAAATTATAATTAAATAACAAAAAAACTCAAAGCACCAGTTAGACTGAGTTGGCTTTAGTTAAAATGGCAATATCAACACAGTGTAATCGAACGCTGGACGCCATCTGCTGTCAAGTATTTAACTTCAGCTTAACCAATGAAGCATACACTTTAACGTATTACTTGCTTAACTTAACAATAACTTATCGACGAGCAAGTAGTTCCTCACTCCAACATGATACTTTATCTAACAGTTGTTTTCAAGTGATTAGTTTAACGAGTACGAAATAAAACATTTTCAAATAGATTGAATTCACGGTTTATTTATTTTTTTGCACCGATTTCTATCTTCTAGACAGTCTGGTGTTTTTTCTTGCCTTGCCTTTCTATGGTTTAGCTTATCGGTCAATTAAAATTACACAGAACACATGAAACAGTGTTCAAAGGCTATCAGAGACATTGTCAAGACGTCGTATCGTGTCGTAAGTAAAATATCTTAGCAATACTGTTTCTCACTGCCCAACAAGGATCACACATTATATCCCGCTATCCAGACGAAGCCATAGGTTTAGTAGTTACAAGTGAGGTCGGGTAAGACTCGCTGTCATCGCGTCCTCATACTTAACAACCTAATCGTTTATAACAGTAAAACATCTTAGCAATATTACTTCCAGTAAGGCAAGTGGGTAGTGTGCCAACAAGGATCGTACATTATTTGCCGCTATCCAGACGAAGCCATGTCTAGTAGTTATACAAGTGAGGTCGCGTGAATCCATGTCGTCACTTCTTCATCTAACCTTTAAAACAGTAAAACATCTTAGCAATACTGTTTTTCACTGCCCAACAAGGATCATACATTATGTCCCGCTATCCAGACGAAGCCATAGGTCTAGTAGTTACAAGTGAGGTCGGGTTAGAATCGCTGTTATCGCGTCCTCACCTTAGCAACCTAATCGTTTATACCAGTAAAACATCTTAGCCATATTACTTCTAGTAAGAGAAGTGGGTAGTGTGAAGTGTCCCAACAAGGATCGTACATTATGTCCCGTCATCCAGACGAAGCCATAGGTCTAGTAGTAACAAGTGAGGTCGCGTGAATCGATGTCGACGCGGCGCCGGCCAGACCGCTGACGTTACAGGGCTGACTGCATTAATGTATGGATTTTTAGTTAGCCACTGCGAATTGTAAGCAAATTTAGTTTTTGGTATAAATGGATTGGATTGTGATATTGTGTGAGGTTGTTTTGTTCGTTTTTGAGTATCGGTGTACGATTTTGTTTGCATTTAAATGTTCGTTTATGCAGTGTTGATTTGGTATATGTACTTGTATAACGTAGGTTATTAAACAACGGGTTCATAGCTTATGAATGAAACATATTAAATAGCCGAAAAATTGTATTCTATACTCATAAGTTTTAAGTATAGGTAATACATGTCTTAAAATGCATGTTGATTTGTAGAACATACGAAGAGAAATCTTCAGAAACTCTACATGTAGAATAATATAAAATTCTATATATGTACTAAAAAAAAATCAGTCAATGCCCAATGCTCATAGCATTGCAGTGTGATGTAAAATAATATTTTGGGCCTGTTGTTTTTCAGCAAATTAAAAAAAAAATGAATACAAAATAAATATAAAATTTATATGATACAGCCCTAATAGCCAGCTAATATTTCATACCAAAAGTACACTTTTCCGTGCTGCTACAGATTATAGGTAAAGTTTGAATTTTCAATATAAACTTGTAACGAAAATGCTATAGTTTTAAGCGCTGGAATTTGAATTTGAAATTATTATACCAAAACGGTATCTATCTAGAATATCTGGAAAAGATCTACCTTAGTGATACTATAGCTTTTTCATGATCCTCTATTGTAGAGTTATTATGTATTTTAATTTTAAACATGCTTTTTATTAGTTTCACCTGCATGTTTGTACCTTTGTATCTAACAAACTACTTTACACACGATTTTGATCCTCTTTGAATGGACAGATTTAATTCAAACTTTCTACGTTTATCAATGATCGATGACAATCCATACTAATATTATAAATGCGAAAGTAACTCTGTCTGTCTGTCTGTTACTCAATCACGCCTGAACTACTGAACCAATTTGCATGAAATTTGGTATATACATATTTTGATACCCGAGAAAGGACATAGGATAGGTTTTATCCCGGAAATCCTACGGGAACGGGGTTTTCTCTGAAAACGCGGGCGAAGCCGCGGGCGGAAAGCTAGTACAATATAAATAAAGCGTGTTTTTTTATTTTTTAACTCTATTTATTATAATGTAGTTTAAAAATAAAGAAGTTATTAATTGACGTTTCTATACAAGATAAATAACTGCCTAAAATTTCCACCAAGTACGGTGTAAACTCCAATAAGAACAATGGTCGGTATATCATAAACCGTTTATTTGTAAAACCTCAAATACCTTTTGTTGTCTGGCCGCATGCTTTGTACAGTCTAGGTGTTCTTGTTGCAAATTAAAAATGCATTTTAAACTATGGACCAGGATATTGATATTTTGTAGATTGTTGTTTGTGTGTACATTTATGAAATTACTACAATTTGTTGCGAAAAAAGCTTGAAATTAGGCAAATTAGATATATTTGTCAACGGTGGATAGAAAGCTTATCTTTACTGTATTAGATAGACATAAAAAAGCACTGTTTTTTAGATTTCTGTGGGTAGAATATAACACACGTGCTGTGTTTATACTAATTCTGCTACTTATATCTGGTATTTAAGTAAAAAATATTTTCTTTAAAAAGTCGTTCGTGAATTACAAGTGCCAGTAACATGTTTTAATTCTCACTTTTATTTACTCTAATAATAATTAAAAGTACAAAACTTAATAGCATTAATAACACGCGTAAGCTTGTAACAGGGCTGAACGTGGCTAAACCGTCGTTTAAACTTAGGTCACTCGTGTCGTTAAATTTATTGACTCAGGACTGTAGCGACCTAACTACTTAGTCTTAGTGCTTATGTGTGTGTATAAGCTTTGTGTTAACAAATGTTGTATTATTTAAACAGGGTTTGTAGATTTTGTTTAGTTTATGAATTGAATTATATTTTGGTTGAATAAACTAAGATGCCTACTTGAGAAAATATCGAAATAAACATGAAAAGAACAACACAAATTGGTATTTCTTTTGACTGACTATGAACCTTTTTTGAAAATATTTCAATATTCGAAAAATTACACCATAATTCTTAAATTCCATTCACAAAATTCGCTCAAATTAATGCAGTCTACGCATAAAGCTACACAAATGAAAAACGCGGGAAGCATAGATCTACATCCACGGTTTCTTTGACGCTGAGTGTCTAATGTACTTTGGAATTTCACATCACGTCAGCATAATCGGGTATACGCCGACGATGTTCACTCTACGAACATTTATTTTCATCTGTCAAATAAATGTCTATTCGGGTATGGATTCACGTAGTTATCCCTACCGTATGCGGTGAACATGGACTTACAAATGGGTTAAAACTGTACCTATCTAGATTTTAGCCATATTTGTAAGTTCGAAGTTTCAGGTTAAAAGTCACGTAAAAATGAAGTTATTACGAAAAATGCCAGGTTATTTTTTTATTTTAGCTGTCGTTCGGTATTTATTGATATTCTAGTAATCGATACTTAGACATAAAAGTTAGGGATAATCTGTATCCCATGATCAGTCTACCGATGACTACCTACTCTCTGCAATCCGTTCGACACATTGAGTCAAAGTGATGAATTTATTTTCTTTATAGTTTGTATTTACTACTAGCGGTCCGCCCCGGCTTCGCCCGTGGTACATGTTTACGTTTTCTCTACATAAGAACCATCCTCGTACTTCAAGGAATATAATAAAAAAAGAATTATCGAAATCGGTTCAGCCGTTCTCGAGTTATGCGCTTACCAACACATTTTGCGATCCATTTTTATATATAAGACTAGCGGTCCGCCCCGGCTTCGCCCGTGGTACATATTTACGTTTTCTCTACATAAGAACCATCCTCGTACTTTAAGGAATATAATAAAAAAAGAATTATCGAAATCGGTTCAGCCGTTCTCAAGTTATGCGCTTACCAACACATTTTGGGATTCATTTTTATATTATAGATTTACCTATTATTCTTCCTTTGAATATTCATTACGAACGTTTCACGATTGCGTATTATTTATATAAAAATCATGATACTCATATTTATTACTTCATATTTTATCTTCCCAATTTTACACTCAATCATATAATTTTATCATTCTTATTGTCATTTTCTCTACATGTTCTCAATATTAACAATAATTAAAATGAAACCATCCCAAGCTTTTAAAATAATGAAACTTGCGAAAAAAGGATTGACAGCGCACGTTTTCTAATTAAATACGTAATGAGTGTCTGTTGAGTGCAGTGCAATTGTTTCATTACGATCCCAGTAAAATACTGAGGTCCTTTATACTGCGTCTGAAAAGACTTCCCGACCTCTAACCGTTCATTATTATGGCAGAATATTCAGACAAAGCATTTCGTAAATTAAAAGCGAGGAGCTATGGTGCACTGAAAATGACGGTAGATGGAAAATATGGACTGAGATAGTTTTACGGTTTTGTGATTGGCTGGTTCTTGCTTGGACTTATGAAGGTATCTGAATTGTTTTGCGGTACTTTTCAAAGTGTGAAGAATATTAAGACAATGTAGTTGCAAGAAATATTCAGTTTTTATGTAAACGCGGAATTGCTTTTTGTATTTAAGTGTGTTGCTATTCTTTGTTCATATCACGTAAGTCAACGCCGTATTGTAACTGTACACTTTAACAAATAAACTTTGTTTTAGATGACAGAATCTGTATTAATATTTTATCAATAGTAACTTTGTCCTTATAATCGTTTGTGTATTTTAATGTGATTTTTTAAGAAGAGAAAATAAAATATTTTTTTTAACATTATCGTATTAATTTCGTAATCGACTGTCTTCCTATAAAACATTTATCTATTATTTATAACTTAGAGATCTTACATTAACAATTGCCGGAGTTTATATTGTTAGAAATAAGTTCTGTTGTATCTGTTGTAACAAAATAGCATTTATTATCTATGAGCATAAACTGGTCACACTGTCTGTGTAATGAATTAATAAAGTTAGTCTATTCCAAGATGTCTTCCTAGTTTTATTAGGTTATGGACCCAGTCACATATTTGCGAGTTTTTCTAGTAGTTTTATCGTGTAAAAGTAACAATGTCGATGTCAGGCTATTTAGTAAATGTGCCTAAGTTAAAAGGACGCGAAAATTACGATGATTGGGCGTTCGCGGCAAGTAATTTTCTGTTGCTGGAAGGCATTGACATTGAAAACGTGCCGGCGGCCATCAGTGAAAATGAGATGAAGAAAGCCAAAGCGAAACTTGTGATGACGATAGACTGTTCATTATATGTGCATATCAAGAGTGAGACTACAGTGGGCGGTGTATGGAAAAAGTTGAAACAGTTATTTGATGACTCGGGATATCAACGAAAAATAAGTTTGCTTCGAACATTAATTTCAATACGTCTCGATAACTGTGAAACTATGACATCGTATGTATCTCAAGTGGTGGATACAGCACAGAAATTGAAGGGGACTGGTTTCGAAATCACAGACGAGTGGATTGGATCGCTACTTTTGGCTGGACTCCCAGAAAAATATTCACCGATGATAATGGCTATAGAACATTCCGGAATCGCCATTAGCGCTGACGTCATAAAAACGAAATTACTTGATATGTGTTCGGAGGTTGGTACAACTGGAGCGGATATTGCTTTTTTGTCAAAACATCAGCGGGGAAAAAGTAGCAACACTAACCGCAAGCAAAAATCAACGTCAACGTCAATGTCATACAATGACGCTTCAACCAGCAGTAAACAAATAAAGTGTTATAATTGCAAGAAAATAGGTCACTACAAAAACAAGTGTCCAGAATTAAAAGCAAATAAACAAGTAAATGCTTTTAGTGCGGCGTTTTTCAACGGTTGTTATAGCACAGAAGACTGGTACGTCGATTCGGGCGCAAGCGCGCACATGACGTCGAATCAGAAATGTTTACTCCAACCACGACCGGTGCACGATAACAGAGAAATCGTAGTGGCAAATCAAACGACGGTGCCTGTAGTAAGTGTTGGTGAAACACAGATAACGACATGCGTGAACAATTCTCAGTACAATGTGATTGTGAAGAATGTATTGTACATACCGAAGCTCACGACAAACTTATTGTCAGTAAGCCAACTTATAGTTAATGGCAATAGAGTTGTGTTCAAAAAGGATGTCTGTTTAATATACAATCAAGTGAATAAGCTTATTGGTACAGCAGATTTGATTAATGGCGTGTACAAGTTAAACACAAGAAAATTAGAGAATTCATTATCGGCAATGTCAACCTGGCATAAGAGGTTAGGACATGTAAACAGTAAGTCCTTACAAAAAATGAATGAAGGTGCTGTGATAGGTGTTTCTTTTGAAAAGAAAGCTGACATTCAGATACAGAATTGTGAAGTGTGCTGTGAGGGGAAACAGTCACGTCTACCCTTCCCATCAGCCAACCATAGAAGTGAAAACCTACTGGATGTAGTACACTCAGATTTGTGCGGGCCGATGGAGACCAAGTCAATTGGTAATTCAAAGTATTTTCTTCTGTTTGTGGATGATGCCAGCAGAATGACTTTTGTCTACTTCTTGAAGGAAAAGAACCAGGTGTTTCAGCATTTCAAAGAATTTCGAGGTTTAGTTGAGAATCAAACAGGAAACAAGATAAAGAAGCTGAGAACCGACAATGGAGGTGAATTTTGCTCACATGAGATGGAGAATTACTTGAAACAAGTCGGTATAGTTCATCAGAAGACCAATCCTCACACTCCGGAGCAGAATGGACTCTCAGAAAGGTTCAACAGAACTATAGTTGAACGAGCAAGATGCTTGTTGTTTGAAGCTGACCTTGACAAAAGTTTTTGGGGTGAAGCAGTTAATACTGCAGTATACTTAAAGAATAGGACACCAGCCGCCAGTTTAGGCATGATGACCCCATTTGAGAGGTGGACAGGTGAGAAACCAGACCTAAGCAATGTTAGAATTTTTGGCAGTAAGGTAATGACACATGTTCCCAAAGCACAAAGACAAAAATGGGATAAAAAGGCTGATAAATTGATATTAGTTGGATATCCAGATAATGTTAAAGGATACAGATTGTATAACCCAAAAACTAGAAAGATCACTACGAGCAGAGATGTCATAGTCATGGAGAAGACAGAATTAGACAAAGCTCAGGTAGTAGTAAATAATAGTGAAGAAAAGTTAGAGAACAATGAAAACTTAGAAGAAGAAGAATATTCATCAGATAGCCTAGTCTCAAATCCTAATGACCCAACTTATGTTAATGATACATCCACATCCCAAGATGATTCTTATCAATCAGTAGCCGATGAAGACTCTGTCATAGATGAAGAAGTTCAGGTACAGCAAGTTAGGAAACGTGAGAGAAAGCCAGTAGAAAGATATGGTATGACCAATCTATGTATTCTGGAAAACCTGGAAACTTATGAAGAACTGAGTTATGAATCTGCGATGAATGGACCAGATCAGGAACAGTGGAGACAAGCGATGATGGATGAATTGAAAGCTTTCAGTGACAATGAAGCATGGACATTTGTAGACAGGAGTGAAGCTGATAGAATAGTGCAGTGTAAATGGGTGTTTAAGAAAAAATGTGATAATAGTGGTAAAGTGCGGTACAGAGCTCGACTAGTAGCTAAGGGCTTCTCCCAGATTAAAGGTATGGATTATAATGAAACTTTTTCACCTGTATTGCGTTATTCTACTTTAAGACTACTTTTTGCTTTAAGTGTTAAACAAAATTTAAAAATGAATCACTTGGATGTACCAACAGCTTTTTTAAATGGTAATATTGATGAATGTGTATTTATGGAAATACCAGAATATTCTAATTCCATAAATTGCGATAATAAAGTTTTAAAATTAAAAAAGGCTATATATGGACTTAAACAGTCGGCTAGAGCTTGGTACATGAAAGTGGAATCTAGTTTGTTAAAGTTAGGTTTCAAGAAGTCTAAATATGAACCCTGTTTATTTATTAAATGTCATGATAATGTAAAGATTTATGTAGCTATATTTGTTGATGATTTTTTTGTTTTTTATAACTGTGTAAATTCTTACAAAAAGTTAAGAAGTGTATTAGAAGCAGATTTCAAGATTAAAGATTTAGGTCAAATAAGAAATTGTCTAGGCATGAATGTAAAAGTTCAAAAAGATTGTGTAACTTTAGACCAACAGCAATTTATTGATAATATTTTAAATAAATTTAATATGATTAATTGCAAAATTTCAGATACTCCAATGGAATTGAATCTTAAATTAGAAAAAGCTGTAAATGACAGTTGTAATAACTCTTATCCTTATCAACAACTTATTGGTTCACTGATGTATCTTGCGGTTCTAACAAGGCCAGATATTTCTTATAGTGTTAGCTTTCTAAGTCAATATAACACATGTTTTAATGGAACACATTGGAAACATTTGAAAAGATTATTAAGATATTTGCAAAAAACTAAACATTTTGGATTAATTTTTAAGAAAACTGAAACTGATTTAATTGGTTTTGTTGATGCTGACTGGGCATCTTGTAACATTGATAGAAGGTCTTACACAGGATATTGTTTTCTATTATCAGGTTGTGTAATAAGTTATGAGTCTCGAAAGCAAAGGACAGTTGCCTTATCTAGTACAGAGGCCGAGTATATGGCACTTGCAGAGGCTTGCAAAGAGGCCATTTATTTAAAAATTTAATGCTAGAACTTAATATATGTAATAAAAATAAACCTTTGGACTTGTACACTGACAGTCAAAGTTCTTTAAAATTGGCTTCTAATCCAATGTTTCACAAACGTACTAAGCATATTGATGTACGCCATCATTTTGCTAGAGAATGTGTTGATAATAACCAAATTAAAATTAACTATTTAGAAACTTCTTCTATGCCAGCAGATGTATTTACTAAGTCACTTTGTGTTAATAAACATTATAAATTCATAGAACAAATGGGAATAGGGGAAGTAAATTAAAATAAATATGTAGTTTTTCAATTGATTGTTTTTATTGTTGAAGCATTTGTAACGTTTAGTTATTGTAGCAAAAGATGTAATTTTTGTCAGAGTATTTTGTTAAGAGAGGGTGTTAGAAATAAGTTCTGTTGTATCTGTTGTAACAAAATAGCATTTATTATCTATGAGCATAAACTGGTCACACTGTCTGTGTAATGAATTAATAAAGTTAGTCTATTCCAAGATGTCTTCCTAGTTTTATTATATATAAAATTAATAAAAACAAACAAACACAATGTTACACCAAAAACAAACCAAAATAGGTATGACTTCGAAAAACCTTCATTAGGCTTTCTTGTGCTTTCTTGCAAGCGTATCCGCAAGTCGAATACAGTTAAGGCTAGTTATACATGTACTTGTTTTTCAGAATTAAAGAACAATGTCTCGAGTTAGACGCACTACAGTACTGTACACTGTACAGCTAATCTCACTGTTCATTGTGATGTACTGTTGGTAATCACAATTTTCTTTTGTACTCTCTAAGTATTATTGCGCTTGGTCTTCACCGTCGGAAGTCGTCCATTGTGAGTCTGATAGAAAAGAGTAGTGTTTAAAATGTTTTGATTTTTTTTTCTTTTTGATCAAAGCAGTGGAAGTTATTTTTAATAGCGACGTAAGAAACGTTGATATTGCTCGCGTATAGAAGAAAGCTCTTAGTAATTAACATTAAACAATAGTAATTTCTTCAAGCGTTTTCCTGGAAATTGAAAGGTATTTTTTTGTTGATAAACATTATTCATCTATCATCAAATTTATCACAATTATACTGTGACTGTACTATACATAAGTAAGTCAAGTAAGTCATACTGAGACTATAATTAACGTATCTATTATGTAATCTGTGCTATAGTCGTTATTACTCCAGTACCACATACCTTTTTCATTTCAGCCTTTTATCAAAGTTTTTGATTCTTTGTACCACTTTCATCACAATATTTTCCTTTACCAATCGCAGTAGCAACGTGTGTATCGTAGAATCAAAAATCTGAATTAATTATTGCACGCCTCATAAGCGAAGCGTTGAGGTGGGTACTACTGTCACTTCGCGCAAAACATCTGATTTTTCAAACTTAAAATGTCTTTATGTATCATACATTGCACTTGTAAGATAATACATACACACACATATTAAGAAAAAACACTATTTTTAACGTTCATGATATTTTTGATGTCATTTTTGTTATTTAAACTAGTTAAAAAACAGTTTAAAAAAGTTCTGTCTTGGACGTCCGTGTGTCTGTATGTGCGGATCCTTTTTCTTGTTAACACGATAGCGACCGAAATACTTTACTAATCGAGTCTTTTTTTTTCTCTTACGCTTGAGTATGCTCAGGAATAGAACCCTTTCATTTTTCAGGGTCTGATTCGATGTGGTTTAATTGTTATTAAATAAACAAAAATAATAATTCATAAATATTTATTAAAAAAAAATTATGAGGCGTGCACTTTTGGATTTTCCAAATTATTTTTATTTATTTTATTTATTTAGCATCAAAAATTCGGATATCGTAGATACATTTGTTAGTAAAAAAATAAACCTAAGTATTAATGTTAGTAAAATTACATCTAAAAAACTAAAAACTAAGTCCACCATAGGACACTCTACGCGTAGATACATAGATAGATAGATAGATACATAGATAGATACGTTAATTGCACGCTAGCTTTGAACCTTGTAGTAGGTACTTCGGATTCATCTGTTTGGAACAATTGAGTAGCTTCAATCATTGCGCTAACAAAAAATGTATCGATTGTTACCTGATTGAGTTTACTTTGCCGAAAGAACTCAAAGCGATAAAGGCCCGATCACACTTCTAGCGGAAGAATCAATTTCATTTGGCGTCCGATTTCTCAACTTTTTGTACGAGCCATTTAAACGGTGCTCGGTGTTTGTGACTTTAATTATTTGCGGCACTTTTGGATTTGCAGTGATCGCGCGGAATTTTCGTTTCTATGTATAGTTTTTCTAGTACTCTGAAGAGTTAAATTTGTTTATTAACTAAGTAAAAGGTGAATGAAAAAGGATTTTCGCATTAAAGTATGTACCTACTTCTGAACTTGTGATTAAATCTCTTTGGCTATACTAATAGGTAGGTAGGTATAGTGAGTAAATCAAGGCGTCTATAATTGCTTCTCTCATATGGCTAAGTTAGTTTATTTAATCGATAGAGTATCAAAGCATATTAAGATATTGAAGCACATGTATTACCTATAAGAAAAATTATAACGATTAGTACATGATTTATTTATTATAATCTACTTATAAGAAAATACCTAGCTATTTAGAACGATTGTTGTTACATGGTTGCTATGGTTACCACTACAGTATGCAATAGAAAAAAGAAGTAATAAATCGAGTGTAAAACTTGCAAACTTAAAGATTCATATTACCAAAGTTTTTGCTTGTGAATTATAAAAATGGAATAGTTGTAACGATCGATAAAATGTATTGTTAAATACAATACCTACACTTGTAAACACATATTCATTAATGTTCGTTAAATAATGAAAATCAATAATATTGAAATTATAATAAAATGTTTTTTATAAATTTCATCGGAACTTATAGTACCTATTCGAACTTATACTTTAAACTCTAAAGAGCTTCATACACAATATTAAATTATATATCTCTATGTATTTATGTAGGCACATATAGGTACTGTAAATGCTTAATATATATCGTAAATGCTTTAACACATTAATCCCGTTTGTCGGAATACGGTCATGTATCATCAGTGCTCAAAGCGATTGCGACACTGGACGAGCTTTGAGAGCCGATCCCCTAAAATAACATAGATTCACTTTGATGATATATATTGTAGTAAATTACAATCCCATCAAAAACATCCTGTAAAAAACCCAAGTCTCGCAGCTCAGTCTTTCTACCGTCAAAAGTTGTGAGATCCATGTAATACCAAGTCGGTTAATCTATTTAGTGTCTACTTGAAGGACCTTCTGTCTTAAGTTATTACATAAGTTATTATCATGCCAATATTAAAAATATTTAACGTTTTAAACAAATAGATCGACTTGGACATCGCTTGATTTGATTATTAGTATGTATCACACTACACAGCACGACGGGCCAGCGACCAACAGGAACGAGAGTTTCAATCGCGTGAGGCGCGAGAGACTAAAGAATCTAATATAATATTGTAATATTCATTTTGTTTTCATGCGATGTCCAAGTCGATCTATTTGTTTAAAACGTTAAATATTTTTAATATTGGCATGATAATAACTTATGTAATAACTTAAGACAGAAGGTCCTTCAAGTAGACACTAAATAGATTAACCGACTTGGTATTACATGGATCTCACAACTTTTGACGGTAGAAAGACTGAGCTGCGAGACTTGGGTTTTTTACAGGATGTTTTTGATGGGATCTCACTTCTTTTTGTAGAGCCTTTCTTTTTGATACCATTGTTAAAGGTCTTATGATATTTTCTTATTTTTATATGTAGTCTTCCTCTTTTTCATGTAAGAATACAATTAATACTTAAACGTAACTTTGGTCTCGTTATTTCGACCGACACTATTAAGTAATTATATTTGAAGACTAAGGTATTTATGTTAGTTCCTTAAAATTAACCAAACAACATCCCAATCGTAAGCAAATAATATCAGTAAACTAATGAGCAAGCCTTTTAGTCGTAAATGTAATTTATCAATCGAAATTATAAATGAAAATCGCAAACTTATAGGTTAGGTTTCGAGGCACATCCGAACAGCATGAGGGCGCTCGCACGTATGCGTGCGGCTGCCGCGCGCTCGAAGGCATTCACATTTCATTGTTCTGTCATTTTGGCGTATATATTTCTTGTCAGTCATAGAGTAAAATAGAGGCCAGTCTGTCTGTAAGGAGGCTAGTCGCGCCAACAATTTATATATAACAGATTTAAATTATAATATATTGTTTTATTAGATTTTCGTACTTCAAGACATGTCCAATCATGTGTTTTTCATTACGTCGACCATTTTACAAGTAATAATGTTGTTCAGTTTCATGGGCTAAACACACCCTTACCCACCCTATACCCCCTCCCTTGCCTCATATGGTAGGTACCTATCTACACCTATTAAATTTATAACCACCACCAATCACCAACTGCATAAATAACTTTGTAATCCCATATATTTATATGGGATTACAAAGTTATTGATGCAGTTGGTGTATTTGGAAAACTGGACCGAAATTACAAAATATTTAAGTTTTCCCATGATTAAGACACTAAACTCTATATGTATTCCAAATATGAAGCTTCTAAGTCTGCTAGAAGTGCCTTGGACTTTTGATGATCGGTGAGTCAGTGAGTGACAAAATTTAGAAACTTTAACAAGTTGTCATTCTTAAACTACTGGTTCAAATTGACTGAAATTTTAAATATTCCGTGTTTATACAATGCCGGATTAGTTACTGAAGATTCAGGTTTCTTGCTTTATCCACAACCGAATTATAGGGGGTCGAAAAAGGCCCGAATTGCTTCGAGAAAAGGATGGTACGGCCGTGCCGCTTTTTTTTTGCTCGACTTGGCGGGGGCACTGCCGTGCCCCCAGATACCTATATATTGGAATTTTAGATAATATTAGATAGCTATATTACTTATGTAGATAAGTAAGTAATAAATGATAAATACCAATGGTATTTTAGCTCTTACTAGAGTTTAAATTCCATTTGTATCATTTATTACTAGAGTAGAGACTTTAGAGTTAGAGACGAAGGTTTATGAATACATCAATATAGAATAGAACATGACTTCCCTTATTTGTATTTTTACATTATAATTAATTGTTTATTTTCATAAATGTATGCGATGAACTGATTGATTGTATAATTGAGTACACATTTGGCTCGACCGGAATGTAAACATTACATTGTGACATACATTTTAATTAATTATTACGTGAAATTATTCCTACAACGTGTTGTTAATATTAAATAATAAATTCTGATAAAATAATTAGATAAAATCGAGTCTTAAAGGAGTCGGTTACATACAAACATACAAGTGAAGCTAATTTAATTGTTGATAATTTTGACGTTCGAAACAAAAATACTTTACACCAACCTTAAATCTTTCGAACATAAACAAACATAGAAAGTTAGACCAACCTTCACCTAACAGTATCAATTAATATTATATTCCTAAACCGGCTAGTCAGAGTTTTTGTGACGTAGGTTCGTTATAACTGTTGCGTGACCTTAAAACAATCGATTCTGTGCTTTATTTCCGTATGCTTTACTGCAGTGGGCTTAGATTTAACTGTCTCTTGGGAATTAGCTTATAGATTTGAGCTGGGCTTTTGGGCTAAGCGTGTAATAAAATAAATGTTGAATGTAATTATTATTTTTTGTGAATGGTGTGGGTTCTTGTTTGTGAACAAATGTATGATCGATGAATTCATTCGATTTGTATTTGTGTCTGATGTCCGTGATTATTCATTTGTCACTACCTATTTAAAATAATCCACTAAGAAAGGAACCAACTTTTTAGTAGACTTTGAACAACAATCTATGAAATTGGCTGGATTTCGACAATCAAAATTATTTAGGTATAGGTATTTCATTTCCATTTTATATATATTTTCGATATACTCAGTGAAATATCATTCTAATCGGTTTCAAACTGTTTGAATATTCTCTCATAAGTAAGTAATTTCATTAACGAAACTTCGAAACGCAAAGACAATGTCGGGCATCAGCATATAATGATTCTAATTGAAAAAGTACTTCGACAAAGGAAGCTATGAGCGACGCCGCCGGTTCCACAAAGCTAATAGAAATGACAGTTTAATGAAAAGCCAGGCACATGCATGAAAACTTACAAAGGAAAGTGTGTTGGCCTACAAAAATGTGTACATCAGTGTTACGAGATAAAGTTTTGTTTGGATTGGGAAACGGGAATCTTCGAGGAACAATGCAAAGGACACCTTTCTAATCAGTAATCATGTTAATATTAAAAGTAACTCAAAAAGCTATAACTGATAGCAAAATGTTATTTTTAACTCATCCTGTTAAGCGCTGTAAATACAGTACTGAGTATGTTTTTTTAAAAGTTGTTGGTTTGCACCTAATTATTTCCGAATAAAAAATAATCCAAGAATTTGAAAAATGTCATGCATATTTTTTTCTTTCTTTGTGTTCTAACCGATAATTATGAATATCCTGGAATAACATCTTACATTCATAAGGCTCACCAATCAACGCTTTTCAGTACCGTTCTACACTTCTCAAACAACAATTACGAAGTAAATATCAAACATTTTATTACGTTTAATAATACAAAAGTAATTTGCGCGGGTTTAATTCGCTATAAACGCGTCGGAACTTCGCCTATCCTGGCTACAAAGGAAATGCGAAATAGTTTTCACGTTTTAAGCCCTAATGGAGTAACGGAAGTTATGATTTTGTTATGCAGGTTTTTAGTAAAAAGGTTTTGATGGTAGGTGATTTCAATATTATAATTTTTAACGGTTATTAAATGGCACATATGGCCATTTTTACAACTAATATTAACAGATAAAGTCTATTTCATACTTTTTGTCCGGTATTTTCATAAAATAAGTCTTTTTAACTGACAGATAAGCTAACAGAACAAATCCGGAAATTGTGGCTATAGTGGAGAGCCTGTAGCATTCAAAACCGTAAAACCTCGGATTAGAGTTATAGTGAATGAATTAATATGATCGATGTGGGATATTGTTTTTTTTAAAAAATACTATCAAAATATAAACAGTTTTATTTTCTTCTTTGGTCTTCATACTGAAGTTGTCATAATGTCAACTATACCGTTCAATGTTCTATTAAAAGTGAACATTTTCCAAATAGTAAACCTATAAATTAATGTATTCTATCATCAAATCACCAAACACTATATATTATATAATTCAATAAATAACAATGATTACTCGAGATTCATAGAGGTGGCATAAAACTGATATTTGTTCAGAAACAGAGTATCTGATATTCCCTTGATACATTTTGTTTGTTCGAACAACGGGATGGTTAGAAGAGGAATAATGTAAGAGGATATTTTCCGGCGGGCCTCTGCCAAAACTTGGGAAGTCTTACCTGACTGTGTCATTTACAAAGTAATAAACAGGGGTAATATTCGGAAATCCCTCATTTATGACTATTAGGCTGTATGCATAATAAAAATCTGTTTACATATGTTTCGGGTGGGATTGGGTTGGTCTAAATAAAATCATTCTTTCTTGTCCTTTCTTTCATTTTTTTACCATATTATATGGCAATTAATGTTAATAGAATATATTATATTAGCATTAATTCTAATAGTATAGGTATATGAAGGTATATGTTTGAAGTTCTTGTAATGATTATTTAAAACGAATTTATTATACACGGAAAGCTGCCCCTCTATTTATAGTGAAGTATACGACACTACGAAACTAACCCTAAATCGTTCTCTTACTAAATTATTACAAGCTAACTTCGTGCCTTCAATCCTAAATATATATACAGTAGCACCTCGTTAAGTCGAACCTCGATAAGTCAAAAACCTCCAAATCTCGAAAAAATGTCTTGTTCCCTTCCCTTCAAACCCGAAAACCTCTATTACTTGAAATTTTGACCCTCTGTTAGTCGAAATAATCACCGAGTCCCTCCAAGCCATTTTGGTACATATTTTCACTCTATAACTCGAAAAATCAAATTTGACCTCTGTATCTCGAACATAGCAACATTTTATTTTACAACCTTTAGAACTTGATGATTTGGAATTTATTACCTCAATTGTTCCAACAAAAATAAGTTACTGACTTTAAGAATTTGCCGACAGTGCAAGTACACTATTGTTTCTTAGAAAACATTTTAGGAGTATACGATAATTAATTTATGACTCACGAAACACGTGTTTGCGTTAAGTATCTGATGACGAAATTATCGATTCAGTAGCTCAGAAAACCGATACTAATGATTAAGATGACATAGAAGACGTGAATAGTACATGCGCTCCATGGGTTTCCATCAAAGAGGCAAGAACCGCATTGAATACCTTACGAAATTTTATAAAGCAAACCAGTATCTTTGAAAAAGAAGAATTTTCTGCTCTTTATAGATTATAAAATGCTAGAGAACAACCAAATTATCTAAAGCAAAAAAAATACTGACTTTTTTAATGCCATATTTTTTATTTTAAAATGATTTGAAATAATGTTGATTTATAATAAATTAAAAACATGTTTGTGACCTCTGCAAGTTGAATTTTAATTTATTTTACCTCTCTAACTCAAAATTTATAAGAATAAACCCTCTTTATGTCGAATCAAAATCCGCGTAAGTCGAAATCCTCCATAAGTTGAAAACTCTATAACTCGAATTTTTTGGCGTCTCCCTTGATATTCGACTTATAGAGGTGCTACTGTATATTACATTTCATTCTCTATACTCCATCCAGTTACCCTTTAATATAAAACAACAAATTAAAAAGTAATATATTACCGCATGTGACGTAACACGGCTTGCCCCGTTCGCGCCCGCATTAAGCTGTTATAATATCGCGCGGATTTGTTTGACATGGCTTATATTAACAATTCCGTTGTTACGTATGCTTTGTTTCATTTTGCTTGAATAATCTATGGTTTTTATCATGGTTCGTTACGTGCGATTTGAAACATACATACCTACGTATAATGTACCGTGGAAATATACTGATGTTGTGTCTATGTTTTGATTTGTTGTTTTGACTAGAATGTTCGCGGAGCGCTTAGTTACGTACTATTTAAAATAGAGGTCCGACTTTAAAATTAGGAGAAGAGCGTATTTTAATTTTCTTTATACATTTCTTTTAACATACACCGTCATTTAGTTACTTAATTTCTTTTTTTTTCATCAAAAAGCTTATTACAAAAGTATTTAATGCAATTGTTTAATTTTTAAACTAACTATTTTCCTCATATTCCTCACTAGATTTCCGCCCGCGGCTTCGCCCGCGTTGTCAAAGGAAAACCCGCATAGTTCCCGTTCCCGTGGGATTTCCGGGATAAAACCTATCCTATGTGTTAATCCAAGTTACTCTCTATAATGTGTGCTAAATTTCATTGTAATCGGTTCAGTAGTTTTTACGTGAAAGAGTAACAAACATCCATACATCCATACATCCATACAAACTTTCGCCTTTATAATATGTATTCCTCATGTTAGTGAACTTAGCAGATAAAAAAAAAAATGTGAGTTCTTATCGCGTGCAGTTGAGTTCTACAGTTCCTGATACTTTTTAGAAATAGTTCTGGCGTTTTTACCTTAAAAAACGACATTTGAAAAAATGATCTGCCAACTTCCCGTAGCAGATGATTTTTAGCAGATCAAAAAAAAAATGTGAGTTCTTATCGCGTGCAGTTGAGTTCTACAGTTCCTGATACTTTTTAGAAATAGTTCTGGCGTTTTTACCTTAAAAAACGACATTTGAAAAAATGATCTGCCAACTTCCCGTAGTAGATAATTTTTAGCAGATCAAAAAAAATGTGAGTTCTTATCGCGTGCAGTTGAGTTCTACAGTTCCTGATACTTTTTAGAAATACTCCCGTAAAATGAAACACTAGAAAATTTATTTATGTCATATTTCATCACGCCGTAGCACCATGCCGTAGCAGCATGCCGTAGCATCATGCCGTAGCATCACGCCGTAGCATCACGCCGTAGTATCATGCCGTAGCATTATGCCGTAGCTTCATGCCGTAGCATCATGCCGTAGCATCACGCCGTAAGACATGCCGTAGCATTACGCCGTAGCATCACGCCGTAGCATCACAGCGTAGCATCACGCCGTAGCATCACGTCGTAGCAACACGTTGTAGCATCACGTCGTAGCATTACGTCTTAGCATCACGTTAAGCCGGGTCCAGGTCGGGTTTTTTCAAATGTCGTTTGTTAAGGTAAAAACGCCAGAACTATTTCTAAAAAGTATCAGGAACTGTAGAACTCAACTGCATGCGATAAGAACTCACATTTTTTTTTTTGATCTGCTAAAAATGATCTGCTACGGGAAGTTGGCAGATCATTTTTTCAAATGTCGTTTTTTAAGGTAAAAACGCCAGAACTATTTCTAAAAAGTATCAGGATTTGTAGAACTCAACTGCACGCGATAAGAACTCACATTTTTTTTTGATCTGCTAAAAATGATCTGCTAAGTTCACTAACATATATTCCTCCCTACAGTATTTATAGCATCGCGTCACGGAGTCCTCGAGAGGTGTTCGAGGGCCCATCTCTCACGCGTGTGAAGTACCATCTATGGTTATAAGATAAATTGTAGGGATATCATAGTTTGGATCATAGAGGGTTTTTCATGATACCAAGGGTGTATTCCTCTATTATGGTATCAGAAATTGAAGGGCGGATAAGACATATTGAAATACATACTGAAAATATAGTCTAAAAACTCCGCTAGAAAAAACTTCACACCTTCCAATATTTGATCAACAGCAACGTGTAAAAGCATCGAGTTTTCATATTTTTGACACATACGCTTTGATATTCTAAAAAATACCCGCACTATTTTAGGCCGCATAATTCTGCTCTATTTTCTTCCTTTTTTCCAAAGCCCACTGCGTGGTCGGTTGTACGTACGTTCGTGTCACTGAACGATGACTGATGAACGGGTATCTAAAACAGTCGCTCGTATAGTTACACAACCGAACCATAATACTCCTATTTCATCGAACATCAGCGTTTCGCAAACAACTTTACCATTTATCACGCAAACAATCTCAGTTATATCGAGCTCCATAGTTTCAAAACAGTAGGGTACTAAGGTTTTTCACGAATCCATCCCCTCAAATGCTCTGCGCATGTGCGGGAACCGGCGCGTCCCGCAGTGTCATTCGGAACGTTGACAAGGACACACGTCTCGACCGCAATTCGCACCGCAGTGACGTCCCATATCGAATAATCGAATTCGTGTAGTGAAGTGCAATGTAGCATCGATTTGCGTGATCTCGATTGTGGTGTGCGTTATCGATTTCGGAGACAAGGTAATAGGGTTGGGAAATTGAGGGTCGAAATTTTACGACGCGGACATTCATGTGAGTGTTTCTATGGTATTAGCACGTGACATGAAAACTATGGTTATGGATATGAGATTGTATGAGTCAGATGTTCTGTGACAACACTATTTATTTTCAACTTATCAAGTAGAAATAAAGTAATAGAAGAATGAATTTTACTTAGATTTCTAGATTCCATTTCCTTTTAGTTTTTTTTAATCATATGTTTTACAAAAAATTAAACACTGTTGTTTTAAAATATTTAAAATACGTACGATTATTAAATATTCTTATATAAAAAACCCTGTAAATAAAATTTTATTCATAAATACAGTTGGTATTACGTACTTCAATAGTTACGCAATTTAAAAACGTGTCCTGTCTGACGTTCCAACAATATTTCAGCCACGTAGTCCAGTACCTTGACAAGGTTATTATTTATTAACTCCGGTCATAAAGATTGATGTTTTTCTTATTGATGGGAAATCAATAGTTTCGTCTGGACAAGTTAAGCCTTACAAAGCTTACCTCTGTTTAACATTTGGAATCTATTCAACTTTACTCGAACTCAAGAAGTTTTAGTTACAGACTATAAGACGTCAGTATTATATATTCTTTGATTTAGTGATAGAGGATTAGTATGATCTTTAAAATTTTTGGAAAATTAGATCTTGTCAATGTTTTTTTTTCTTTTTTTCAACTTCAACAGGACCATTCTTCTGCCATTACATAATACTTTTCATTCAACGCACAACGAAAAAAGAGGCAATACATCGTTTTAGATATTGTTACAGTTTAAATTACATACGTATGACTCAGTCTAAGCTTAACTTATTCGAATTAGGGCAGTGTAGTGAATACGAGTCTTTATGAAAGGGTTGGCCTGTTAGAAGGACAGGATTTCTTACATCAGACACAGAAATGGAGGTGGCATATATTATTTCAGATTTTGCTTTGTAAAAACATTTTACATCTATTATATTGCAATAAGGAAGTGTGAAAGCTCTTGTTTCAAGCATGATTGAACTTACTACATCGCATCGAGAACTCTTGTTAGAGAAATAAAGAAATAATTTATAAGGCTTTATAGAATTTAGAAATGTGAAGGCTAATTTCGTATAACAGAAAAATGAACGCTTAATTTTAACGTCTTCAATTGTTTGAGGTACTTTACTCGGAAAGTATGCTCTTATTACAATGTTACTTTTTGTTTTGTAAGGAAAATTTGTTATGCTAAATTAGTTTTTTAAATAGTCTAATTTTTGTTTAAGTCTCGATTAGATATGAATTAAAATAATAGATATAGAGCTTTATTGTTGTAATACGGTATCAAGTACGGTTCGTACCGTACGGTAAATTCGTACGTACCTTTCGTAACAATGCCCTAGAAAATGTTAGTACAGTTTCTAGACTTACAGTGAAATGGGAATCGTTATTACTGTCTCTAAGGGCTTATGTTCTGTACCTCGATGTACCGGCACCGCTCGAATGCCGAAATAGTATAGTACCATTATAGTACTCATATTTTATTGTAGTTCGTTTACGTAATTTATACATATCAAAGTTATTGACTACATACTCTGATAAATGTTCTTTTCAGTTGCTTTAGCAATAGGACTATTGAAATTAAAGGATTTTATAGGACTGCACATTGCTGAAAAAGGTGAATTCTTTTTGATCGATAGTAAGTACCTTTTGGATAGGTTGGGATAGGTCATTAGGATGATGTTTAAATTTGTATGCATCTTTTAATGCTAAGATTAACATACCTACTCTTATAGACTTGATCACCAGCTTTTTTACGATAAATAAAAAAAATATATAAGTAGCATCTATGTTACTTTTTCCGCTTGTAGTTTTACAAAAGATGATAGATCCAGACAAAACTATGAATACATAGCAAAATCTATAAACACGTCATAATACGAGGAAATAAAACCGAATGAGTCATATGTATGGGGTCATCCGAATAATATAATTAACTGGAGGGAGACACCCCTGCATCTTGAATGGGGTGCGTAGTGTTGCCATTTCAAATAGGTTTTGAATTGTAGCTGTACTGTTTTGCTGTTCAATTGTATGGATTTACGGCATTTTTGTTTGTACAAAGTTGTTGTACAAAATTGGTGTATGTTTTGCTTTCAAATGTATTATTTTGATGTCAAATTTATGTAAAAATGGATCTTATTGATTGCGATTATTGTTTTTTTTTTATATTCTTATATATAAAATTCTCGTGTCACAATGTTAGTCTGCATACTCCTCCGAAACGGGTGGACCGATTCTCA